>NC_084576.2:33070000-33220000 GCF_033978685.3 Nerophis lumbriciformis
TTGCAGTTATTCATACAATATTATTATTACTATATTTATCCATATATTTCATATTGCTAAGTCATTCATACAATATTTATTATTGCTATATTTATCCATATAATATTTCATATTGCAGTTATTCATACAATATTTATTATTACTATATTTATCCATATAATATTTCATATTGCAAAGTTATTCATACAATATTTATTATTACTATATTTATCCATATAGTGTTTCATATTGCAAAGTTATTCATACAATATTTATTATTGTGATATTTATTCATACAGTATTTGTTATTTATATAGTTATCCATAAAGCATTTATTATTGCTATTTATCCATATCATATTTTATATTGCAATATTATCCATACAATATTTATTATTGATGTATTTATCCATAACATTTGCATTATTGCTACGTCTATGACTATATCTGAACAATCTAAGTCTATGACTAATTCTGACTGATATGACTCTAAAACTAGACGTGTTCAATCTAAGTTTTAGACTAGATCTCACCAATTGAATTTTTGGACTAGATCTCACCAATTTAAATTTTAGACGAGATCTCACCAATCTAAGTCTAAGACTGGATTTGTCAAATGTAAGTCTAAGACTGATTGTGACCAATCTAAGCCCAAGACTATATCTGACCAATGTATGTCTTACACTAGATAGGACCAATATAAGTCTAAGACTAGATCTGTTCAATCTAAGTCTAAGACTAGATGTGACCCATCTAGGTATAAGACTAGATCTGACCAATTTAAATCCAAGACTATATTTGTCCAATCTAAGTATACGACTAGATATGTCCAATCTAAGGCTAAGACTACATTTGTCAAATCAAAGTCTAAGACTAGATCTGAACAATCTAAGCCTATGACTAAATCTGACCTATCTAAGTCTAAGACTAGATCTGAACAATCTAAGTCTAAGACTACATTTGTCAAATGTAAGTCTAAGACTGATTGTGACCAATCTAAGTCCAAGACTATATCTGACCAATGTATGTCTTACACTAGATATGACCAATCTAAGTCTAAGACCTCTTATGTCCAATCTAAGGCTAAGGCTAGATTTTTCAAATCAAAGTCTAAGACTAGATCTGAACAATCTAAGGCTAAGGCTAGATTTTTCAAATGAAAGTCTAAGACTAGATCTGAATAATCTAATTCTAAGACTATATCTGACCGATCTAAGTCTAAGACTAAATCTGACCTATCTAAGTCTAAGACTAGATTTGTCAAATGTAAGTCTAAGACTGATTGTGACCAATCTAAGTCCAAAACTATATCTGACCAATGTATGTCTTACACTAGATAGGACCAATCTAAGTCTAAGACTAGATCTGTCCAATCTAAGTCTAAGACTAGATGTGACCAATCTAGGTCTAAGACTAGATCTGACCAATTTAAATCTAAAACTATATTTGTCCGATTTAAGTATACGACTAGATATGTCCAATCTAAGGCTAAGACTACATTTGTCAAATCAAAGTCTAAGACTAGATCTGAACAATCTAAGACTAAGACTATATCTGACCAATCTAAATGTAAGACTAAATCTGACCTGTCTAAGTCTAAGACTAGATTTGTCAAATGTAAGTCTAAGACTGATTGTGACCAATCTAAGTCCAAGACTATATCTGACCAATGTATGTCTTACACTAGATAGGACCAATCTAAGTCTAAGACTAGATCTGTCCAATCTAAGTCTAAGACTAGATGTGACCAATCTAGGTCCAAGACTAGATCTGACCAATTTAAATCTAAAACTATATTTGTCCGATTTAAGTATACGACTAGATATGTCCAATCTAAGGACAAGGCTAGATTTTTCAAATCAAAGCCTAAGACTAGATCTGAACAATCTAAGTCTAAGACTATATCTGACCGATCTAAGTCTAAGACTAAATCTGACCTATCTAAGTCTAAGACTAGATTTGTCAAATGTAAGTCTAAGACTTATTGTGACCAATCTAAGTCCAAGACTATATCTGACCAATGTATGTCTTACACTAGATAGGACCAATCTAAGTCTAAGACTAGATCTGTCCAATCTAAGTCTAAGACTAGATGTGACCAATCTAGGTCTAAGACTAGATCTGACCAATTTAAATCTAAAACTATATTTGTCCGATTTAAGTATACGACTAGATACGTCCAATCTAAGGCTAAGACTACATTTGTCAAATCAAAGTCTAAGACTAGATCTGAACAATCTAAGACTAAGACTATATCTGACCAATCTAAATGTAAGACTAAATCTGACCTGTCTAAGTCTAAGACTAGATTTGTCAAATGTAAGTCTAAGACTGATTGTGACCAATCTAAGTCCAAGACTATGTCTGATCAATGTATGTCTTACACTAGATAGGACCAATCTAAGTCTAAGACTAGATCTGTCCAATCTAAGTCTAAGACTAGATGTAACCAATCTAGGTCTAAGACTAGATCTGACCAATTTAAAGCTAAGACTATATTTGTCCAATCTAAGTATACGACTAGATATGTCCAATCTAAGGCTAAGACTCAAATCAAAGTACAAGACTAGATCTGAACAATCTAAGACTAAGACTAGATCTGACCAATCTAAGTCTAAGACTAAATCTGACCAATCTAAGTCTAAGACTAGATGTGACCAATTTTCATCTAAAACTAGATGTGTCCAATCTAACTCTTAGACCAGATCTGTCAAATTTAAGTTTTAGACTAGATCTGACCAATCTAGGTCTATAACTATATGTTCTAATTGTAAGTCTCAGACTACATCTGGACAATCTAAGTCAAAGACTAGATCCGTCAAGTCTAAGACTAGACCTGACCAATCTAAATCTAAGACAATATTTGCCCAATCTTAGTATAAGACTAGTTATGTCCAAGCTAAGTCTAAACGTAGATTTGTCAAATCAAAGTCTAAGACTAGATCTAAACAATCTAAACCAAAGATTATGTCTGACCAAGCTAAGTGTAAGACTAGATCTGACCAATCTAAGTCTAAAACTAGATCAGACCAATCTAAGTCTAAGGTTAGATCTGACCAACCTAAGTACAAGACTAGATCTTTCCAATCTAAGGCTAGGTATGACCATTGTAAATCTAAGACTAAATCTTTCCAATCTAAGTTTTATGACTAGATCTGACCAATCACAGTCTAAAAGTAGCTCTGTCCAATGTAGGTTTAAGACTAAATCTGACCAATCTAAGACTAGATCTGACCAATCTAGTATAAGACTAGATGTGACCAATCTAAGTTTAAGACTAGATCTGACCAATTTAAATCTAATACTAGAGTGACCAATCTAAGTTTAAGACTAGATCTGACCAATCTGACTTTAAAACTAGATCTGACCAATCTAAGTCGATCTCCAGGGCTTTCCAATCTATGCCTAAGACTATATTTGACCTATCTAAATCTAAAACTAGATCTGACCAATCTAAGTCCAAGACTAGATCTGTCAAATATAAGTCTAAAACTAGAGGTGACCAATCTAAATCTCAGACTAGATCTGTCCATTCTAAGTCCAAGACTGGAACTGACCATCTAAGTCCAAGACTAAATGTGACCAATCTAAGTCTAAGACAAGATCTGACCAATCTAAGTCTCAGACTTGATCTTTTCAATCTAAGTCCAAGACTAGATCTGATCAAACTAAGTCTCAGACTATATCTGACTGATGTAATTCTAAGACTAAATCTGACCTATTTACGTCTAAAACTAGATCTGACCAATCATAGTCTAAAAGTAGATCTGTCCAATGTAGGTTTAAGACTAAATCTGACCAATCTAAGACTAGATCTGACCAATCTAGTATACGACTAGATTTGACCAATCCAAGTTTAAGACTAGATCTGACCAATTTACGTCTAAGACTAGATGTGACCAATCTAAGTTTAAGACTAGATCTGACCAATCTGACTCTAAAACTAGATCTGACCAATCTAAGTATATCTCCATGGCTTTCCAATCTATGCCTAAAACTATATTTGACCTATCCAAGTCTAAAACTAGATCTGACCAATCTAAGTCCAAGACTAGATCTGACAAATCTAAGTCTAAAACTAGATGTGACCAATCTAAGTCTCAGACTAGATCTGTCCAATCTAAGTCCAAGACGAGATCTGACCATTTAAATCCAAGACTAAATGTGACCAATCTAAGTCTAAGACGAGAGCTGACCAATCTAAGTCTCAGACTAGATCTTTTCAATCTAAGTCCGAGACTAGATCTGATCGATCTAAATCTCAGACTATATATGACTGATGTAATTCTAAGACTAAATCTGACCCATTTACAGCTAAAACTAGATCTGACCAATCATAGTTTAAAAGTAGATCTGTCCAATGTAGCTTTAAGACTAAATCTGACCAATCTAAGACTAGATCTGACCAATCTAGTATAGAACTAGATATAACCAATCTAAGTACAAGACTAGATCTGACCAATCTAAATCCAAGACTAAATGTGACCAATCTGATCACACTGAATCCAGTCTAAAACTAGATCAATCTAATCTGATTCCAAGACTGGATCTTTCCAATTTAAGTCTAAGACTAGATCTGTGAAATCAAAATCTAAGACTAGATATGACCAATCTAAATCTAATACTATATCAGACCAATCTGAATCTAAAACACGTTCTGTCCAATCTAATTCCAAGACTTAGATTGGACAGATTGGTTAAATCTAAAATTCAATTTAACCAATCTTAGTCTAAGACTAGATCTGAATAATACAGTGTGAGACTAGATCTGTCAAATATAGGTTTAAGACTGAATGTGACTAATCTTAGAGTAAGACTAGATCTGTTTAATCTAAATATACAACTAGATCTGTCCAATCTAAGTCTAAAACTAATTGTGATAATCTAAATCTAAGACCGGCTCTGACTAATCTAGATCTAAGATTATATCAGACCAATCTAAATCTAAAACAAGATCTGACTAATCTAAATCTAATACTATATCAGACCAATCAGACTGTTATGTTTATGGACCAATGTAAAGTGTCTGATATTAATAATAATCCTGCAGTTATATTTATAGTTCAATGTAAAATGTCTGATATTAATAATAATCCTGCAGTTATGTTTATGGACCAAATGTCAAAAAATATTATTAGTCCCGCAGTTATGTTTATGGTTCAATGTCAAATGTTTGATATTATTAATAATCCTACAATTATGTTTATCGACCAATGTGAAATGTCTGATATTATTAATAATCCTGCAGTTATATTTATGGCCTAATGTAAAATGTTTGCTATTATTAATAATCCCACAGTAATGTTTATGGACCAATGTAAAATGTCAAAAAATATTATTAGTCCTGCAATTATGTTTATGGTTCAATGTAGAAATATTTGATACTTTAAATAATCCTGCAGTTATGTTTATAAACATATAAAATGTATGATATTATTTAAAAATCCTGCAGTTATATTTATGGCCTAATGTAAAATGTCTGAAATTATTAATAATCCTACAATATTATTAATGTTTGATATTAATAATAATCCTGCAGTTATGTTTATGGACCAATGTGAAATGTCTGATATTATTAATAATCCTGCAGTTATGGTTCAATGTAAAATGTCTGATATTAATAATTATTTCTGCAGTTGTGTTAATGGACCAATGTAAAATTTCTGATATTATTAATAATCCTGCAGTTATGTTTATGGACCAATGTAAAATGTTTGATATATTAATAATCCTGCAATTGTGTTTATAGACCAATGTAAAATGTCTGATATTAATAATATTCCTGTAGTTATGTTTATAGACCAATTTAATATATGTGATATTATTAAAAGTCCTGCAGTTATGTTTATGGTTCAATGTAAAATGTGATATTATTAATAATCCTACAGTTATGTTTATGGACCAATGTAAAATGTCTGATATTAATAATTATTTCTGCAGTTGTGTTAATAGACCAATGTAAAATTTCGTATATTATTAATAATCCTGCAGTTATGTTTATGGACCAATGTAAAATGTCTGATATTATTAATAATCCTACAGTTATGTTTATGGTTCAATGTAAAATGTCTGATATTATTAATAATCCTACAGTTATGTTTATGGTTCAATGTAAAATGTCTGATATTATTAATAATCCTACAGTTATGTTTAAGGACCAATGTAAAATGTTTGATAATAATAATAATCCTACAGTTATGTTTATAGACCAATGTAAAATGTCTGATATTAATCATTATTTCTGCAGTTGTGTTAATGGACCGATGTAAAAGTTCTGATATTATTAATAATCCTGCAGTTATGTTCATGGACCAATTAAAAATGTCTGATATTAATAATAATCCTACAGTTATTTTGATGGACCATTAATGGATATTAATGGATATTAATAATTATTTATGTAGTTGTGTTTATGGACCAATTTAAAATACGTGATATTAATAATAATCCTGCAGTTATGTTTATGGTTCAATGTAAAATGTTTGATATTAATAATAATCCTACAGTTCTATTTATAGTTCAATGTAAAATGTTTGATATTAATAATAATCCTACAGTTATGTTTATGGACCAATGTAAAATGTCTGATATTGATAATTATTTCTGCAGTTGTGTTAATGGACCAATGTAAAATTTCTGATATTATTAATAATCCTGCAGTTATGTTTATGGACCAATTTAAAATATGTGATATTATTAATAATCCTACAGTTATGTTTATGGTTCAATGTAAAATGTTTGATATTAATAATAATCCTACAGTTATGTTTATGGACCAATGTAAAATGTCTGATATTAATAATAATAATAATAATAACAATAATAATCCTACAGTTATGTTTATGGACCAATGTAAAATGTCTGATATTGATAATTATTTCTGCAGTTGTGTTAATGGACCAATGTAAAATTTCTGATATTATTAATAATCCTGCAGTTATGTTCATGGACCAATTTAAAATATGTGATATTATTAATAATCCTGCAGTTATGTTTAAGGACCAATGTAAAATGTCTGGTATTAATAATAATAATAATCCTACAGTTATGTTTATGGACCAATGTAAAATGTTTGATAATAATAATAATAATAATCCTACAGTTATGTTTATGGACCAATGTAAAATGTCTGATATTAATAATTATTTCTGCAGTTGTGTTAATGGACCAATGTAAAAGTTCTGATATTATTAATAATCCTGCAGTTATGTTCATGGACCAATTAAAAATGTCTGATATTAATAATAATCCTACAGTTATTTTGATGGACCATTAATGGATATTAATGGATATTTATGGATATGAATAATTATTTCTGCAGTTGTGTTTATGGACCAATTTAAAATATGTGATATTAATAATAATCCTGCAGTTATGTTTATGGTTCAATGTAAAATGTTTGATATTAATAATAATCCTACAGTTATGTTTATGGACCAATGTAAAATGTCTGATATTGATAATTATTTCTGCAGTTGTGTTAATGGACCAATGTAAAAGTTCTGATATTATTAATAATCCTGCAGTTATGTTTATGGTTCAATGTAAAATGTTTGATATTAATAATAATCCTACAGTTATGTTTATGGACCAATGTGAAATGTCTGATATTGATAATTATTTCTGCAGTTGTGTTAATGGACCAATGTAAAAGTTCTGATATTATTAATAATCCTGCAGTTATGTTTATGGACCAATTTAAAATATGTGATATTATTAATAATCCTGCAGTTATGTTTATGGTTCAATGTAAAATGTCTGGTATTAATAATAATCCTGCAGTTATGTTCATGGACCAATTACAAATGTCTGATATTAATAATAATTCTACAGTTATTTTGATGGACCAATGTAAAATGTCTGATATTAATAATTATTTCTGCAGTTGTGTTTATGGACCAATTTAAAATATGTGATATTAATAATAATCCTGCAGTTATGTTTATGGTTCAATGTAAAATGTTTGATATTAATAATAATCATGCAGTCATGTTTCTGGTTCAATATAAAATGTTTGTTATATTAATAATCCTGCAGTTATGTTTATAGACCAATTTGAAATATGTGATATTATTAATAATCCTGCAGTTATGTTTATGGTTCAATGTAAAATGTTTGATATTAATAATAATCCTACAGTTATGTTTATGGACCAATGTGAAATGTCTGATATTAATAATTATTTCTGCAGTTGTGTTAATGGACCAGTGTAAAAGTTCTGATATTATTAGTAATCCTGCAGTTATGTTTATAGACCAATTGAAAAAATGTGATATTCGTAATAATCTTGCAGTTATGTTTAAGGACCAATGTAAAATGTCTGATATTAATAATAATCCTACAGTTATGTTTATGGACCAATGTAAAATGTTTGATAATAATAATAATAATAATCCTACAGTTATGATTATGGACCAATGTGAAATGTCTGATATTAATAATTATTTCTGCAGTTGTGTTAATGGACCAATGTAAAAGTTCTGATATTATTAATAATCCTGCAGTTATGTTCATGGACCAATTAAAAATGTCTGATATTAATAATAATCCTACAGTTATTTTGATGGACCAATGTAAAATGTCTGGTATTAATAATTATTTCTGCAGTTGTGTTTATGGACCAATTTAAAATATGTTATATTAGTAATAATCCTGCAGTTATGTTGATGGTTCAATGTAAAATGTTTGATATTAACAATAATCCTACAGTTATGTTTATGGACCAATGTGAAATGTCTGATATTAATAATTATTTCTGCAGTTGTGTTAATGAACCAATGTAAAAGTTCTGATATTATTAATAATCCTGCAGTTATGTTTATAGACCAATTTAAAATACGTGATATTATTAATAATCTTGCAGTTGTGTTTATGGTTCAATGTAAAATGTTTGATATTATTAATAATCCTGCAGTTATGTTTATAGACCAATTTAAAATACGTGATATTATTAATAATCCTGCAGTTATGTTTATGGTTCAATGTAAAATGTTTGATATTATTAATAATCCTACAGTTATGTTTATGGACCAATGTGAAATGTCTGATATTAATAATTATTTCTGCAGTTGTGTTAATGAACCAATGTAAAAGTTCTGATATTATTAATAATCCTGCAGTTATGTTTATGGACCAATTAAAAATGTCTGATATTATTAATAATCCTGCAGTTATTTGAACAAAAGAGAAAAGGAGGGGGGGGGCGAGGGGGTCTCTGCTGGCGTGCGCATTCCCGCCAGTGTCACGTGCCCCTCCCACGTCCCCCCCCCCCTGCCAGTGCGCGGAGTGTCCGCCAGGGGGCAGCTGCGTCCCGGCGTGAGTCTGCGCTGCTCCCGCGCAGCCAGAGAGGAAAATACCACCAGATGGCGGTTTAGGCTTGCTGCTCTTCTCTCCCAGGCGCGGCTACGCTCTCACGGCCAAATTTGGTCCCAATATAAAAAAAAACACAGGCAAATAATTTATCAAAAAAAAAAGGAATCGATTCGTCGCTTCGGGAGGCGACGCCGGAGCCGGGGGATGGTGTCGGAAGGTGAGTGTTTTGAGTGTTGTTTGGAAGGCATGAAGAAGGCTCACATTCAAGATGGTGGCCGCGCTGAAAGGCGAGCTAGTGCTGTGCTAGCTGCGGTGGGGGGATGGGCGACACACTCCGCTTTCCCTCCGCGCCGAGGAGCATTATTAGCATTATTAGCTTCTCCCGAAACACCCAACAACCACGGAGGGATGAGCGTGTGTGTGTTCGGCGGCCGCCATTGTCCACCTGTCGCCCGTCTTGTCAACAAACAAATATGGCGGGCTTTTTCCTGCTCGCGTTGAAATGAATGCATCCATGCCGCTTCTATTATTTCTATTTGTTGTTGTTGTTGTTGCTCACTTTGCGATGTTGTTGCCTCTGTGTTTCACCAACGTGACACGTCTTGGCCCTTTTTTAAAGGCCAAGTAATATTTGTGCATCACATACATGCCATGTGTTCATTTCTAATGTTATCATCTTCGCCCCGCCCCTTTCTGTGCAGGGGAAACATGAGTCACATCAGGATGGATGATGGATGGATGATGGATGGATGGTTGGATGATGGATGGATTCCACCAACCAGCCAGTCCATCCATCATCTCAATCCTGCTTGTGCTTACTAGTGGCCTGCATCTGTTGATATATCCTGCTTGTTGCATAACTGCTTTGTTTACACACATCCATATGACTTAGATTCACAATGTGAGTCTGCTTGACTCACATACACTATATTCCACCCATCCATCCATTTTTCTACCGCTTGTCCCTATTGCCAAAAGTACTTGGCCACCTGCCTTGACTCGCATATGAACTTGAAGTTCCATCCCATTCCTAACCCGTAGGGTTCAATATGACCTTTTGCGGCTATTACAGCTTCAACTCTTCTGGGAAGGCTGTCCACAAGGTTGCGGAGTGTGTCTGTAGGAATTTTCCGCCATTCTTCCAAAAGCGCATTGGTGATGTTGGTGGCTCTCAGTTTCCGTTCTAATACGGTATTTTTCGGATTACAAATCGCAGTTTTTTTCATAGTTTGGCCGGGGGTGCGATTTATACTCCGGAGCAACGTTCCCTCTAAGGTGCGCAATTGCGCACTGCTCACGCGTCTTCTGCGCACAGCAAATGTATGCCGCGCAAAAAATCAAATCCCACTCTAAACAAAATAAACAAATAGTTTGTTTTGTATGATTTTGCAATGCAACTGTGAGTAACAGGTGACGAAAGGCAGCCACAACAATGTTTGTCAACACTTAAATTATTGTAACGTCTGTGGAGACACTTAAAGGAGGACAGGAATTCCATCGGTCCTTTTGTTTGGCGAAATAGTTTGTCGGCCATAACCACACCAAAACAATGTGTAAAATACTTTTATCTAGCAAAACTGGTTGTTGTCTAGCGTACAAACCAAGCCAAAAGCAACACTTTGTCATCTGTTATATCCGCTTGCTCTCTCTCTCTCTCTCTCTCTCTCACCTGCAACAACACATACACTATGGCAATTAGCCACTGGTGCGTTTATGGCCGCACAAAAAGTTGGACAACTCCAACACTACACGTAAAGTGTCAATTTCAGGTCGTTTTACTCTGACTCCTCAATCAGTGTGCTTATTCTACTGTCATTTGTTAAGAATGTTATTTTTTGGATATTAATCATGAAATGATGTTACAGGACTACATAATTGCTAATAAAAATATTTATTTTCCGGACAGAAAGTTAATAAACACTTCATCTCATGCAACATGTGAATGTTTTAAGGGGAACTAAATGCATACCTGCCAACTACTCCGGTTTTCCCGTAATTAGTACGGTTTTCATCAACCTATTCCGGGTTACGGTTGCAGTGATAAAAAATACGGTTTTTCATTAATTAAAAAAAAAAATGTTTAAAAAGTTTTATTCACGAAATCGCGTAACAACAATGACAATCGACACTGCTTCCCGTAACTTCCTATCGAGCCATTCCAAATGCCATGCGCGAGGCTATTTATAGCACCGCTGCCAAGCACGAGGCACCAGTTGCCATTGTTTCCAAACGAGCGAACGATCATGGAATCAGCCGGAGAAAAATCGCAAACGAGTCTTAAACCGAAAAGAAAACTGCAGTCATTCCGTGAAGAATATTCAAAAGCCTATCCGGGAATAATTATCCGTTCCAAAAAGGGTGAAAACTACGCGAATTGCACCTTGTGCGGACAAGATTTTTCGATCGGACACGGAGGAATTAGCGATGTAAAAGACCACGTTGGGACAAAAAAACACAAGTCTAATGCCGTTGCTAGCGATACAAGTGGAAAACTTTCAACGTTTTTCGTCGCCCAAACAGATTCTTTGGATGTGATAAATGCCGAAGTTTTATTTACGGAGGCAATAATTGAGCATGGACTAGAATAAATTTGGATTTTAGCCACAAAAAGGTAATGCCACCAATGTTATCTATTGGAATTGTTTAGTACTGTTATACTGTTAAAAGTGTTTATACTATTTATGCTTTCAAGTCCAAGTTGAAGAAATCTTGTTAAATGTTGACAGCATAACTACCAAAATACAGAAGTATGTCCTTAATATTTTTGCAGTGCTATTTCTGTTGAAAAGTTCAAATGATTACATTAGAGATGTGATGTGCCACTTTTCAAGTGTCTGATGGCTTCAATTAATTTTCATTAATTTTTCATATTTTGAATTCTTTTGAAAGGCTTACAAAAAAACTACATTTGAATTGTAATTCCATGCTATTGACAGGACTATTAATTTTAATGAAGTTAGCCAAAGACATGCACCTGGGGATAAGTTGATTGGCAACACTAAATTGGCCCTAGTGTGTGAATGTGAGTGTGAATGTTGTCTGTCTATCTGTGTTAGCCCTGCGATGAGGTGGCGACTTGTCCAGGGTGTACCCCGCCTTCCGCCCGATTGTAGCTGAGATAGGCTCCAGCGCCCCCCGCGACCCCAAAGGGAATAAGCGGTAGAAAATGGATGGATGGATGGATAGCTTACCATGTTTACAGTATGATAATTGTGATAGAAATGTGAATTTTAGGCACAAAATATTTTTTACAATTGAACAAGGCAGTAGATTATACAAGCTTGGACAGAAAGTTAATAATGACACCAATTTTCTTTTTAATGGAATTGTTTAGTACTGTTTTACCATTTGTTTACTGTAAAAAGTGTTTATACTGTTTATACTTTCAATTAACAAATTGAAGTCTTGTGAAAGGTTGACAGGATAACTGGCATTAACTGTCAAAATAATTTCAAACTATTGAAGTTAGCTTACAGAATAAACATGTCAATCAACCCATGTGATTTTTGCTGTAATATTTTTGTTTTGAAAAGTCACTGTGACTGATAGAAAAGTGATGGTTTTAGCAACATTTTAACCTGTCTGAATGCAATCAATCATTTTGCGTCGGGGGGCTTCGCCCACCTGAACCCCCCACCAGGACTTTGTCCTGGACCTACCGGGGCCGCCCTGGACCCTGGCTACTAGGTTTTTCTGATTTCAAAAGTTGGCAGGTATGCATCCATCCATTTTTCTACTGCTTGTCCCTATTGCCAAAAGTACTCGGCCGCCTGCCTTGACTCGCATATGAACTTGAAGTTCCATCCCATTCTTAACCCATCCATCCATCCATCTTCTCCCGCTTATCCGAGGTCGGGTCGCGGGGGCAGCAGCTTACGCAGGGAAGCCCAGACTTCCCTCTCCCCAGCCACTTCGTCCAGCTCATCTCGGGGGATCCTGAGGCGTTCCCAGGCCAGCCGGGAGAGATAGTCTTCCCAGCGTGTCCTGGGTCTTCCCCGTGGCCTCCTGCCGGTCGGACGTGCCCGAAACACCTTCCTAGGGAGGCGTTCGGGTGGCATCCTGACCAGATGCCCGAACCACCTCATCTGGCTCTTCTCGATAGGGTTCAATATGACGTGGGTCCACCTTTTGCAGCTATTACAGCTTCAACTCTTCTGGGAAGGCTGTCCACAAGGTGTGTCTGTAGGAATTTTCCGCCATTCTTCCAAAAGCGCATCGGTGATGTTGGTGGCTCTCAGTCTCCGTTCTAATACCGTAGTTTTCGGATTATAAATCGCAGTTTTTTTCATAATAATTTATACTCCGGAGCAACGTTCCCTCTAAGGCAGGGGTCGGCAACCCAAAATGTTGAAAGAGCCATATTGGACCAAAAATACAAAAACAAATCTGTCTGGAGCCGCAAAAATTAAAAAAAATTAAAAGCCATATTACATACAGATAGTGTGTCTTGAGATATAAATTGAATTAAGAGGACTTAAAGGAAACTAAATGACCTCAAATATAGCTACAAATGAGGCATAATGATGCAAAATGTGCATATAGCTAGCCTAAATAGCATGTTAGCATCGATTAGCTTGCAGTCATGCAGTGACCAAATATGTCTGATTAGCACTCCACACAAGTCAATAACGTCAACAAAACTCACCTTTCATGCACAACGTTAAAAGTTTGGTGGACAAAATGAGACAGAAAAAGAAGTGGCCTAAAACACGTGTTAGAAAGTCGGAGAAAGTTATACATGTAAACAAACTACGGTGAGTTCAAGGACTGCCAAAATTAGTAGGACAAAACGGCACTCGCCAAATACTGGAATCAGTGAGGCATGTTTAATATAAACAGTGTGCTTTGTAACAATTAGGGAGGTTTGTGTCATGTTTGTCCTACAGAAACCATATTAAAACAAAAAATATATCTATGCCGCGCACAAAATCAAATCCCACTCTAAACAAAATAAACAAATAGTTTGTTTTGTATGATTTTGCAATGCAACTGTGAGTAACAGGTGACGAAAGGCAGCCACAACAATGTTTGTCAACACTTAAATTATTGTAATGTCTGTGGAGACACTTAAAGGAGGACAGGAATTCCATCGGTCCCTTTATTTAGCGAAATAGTTTGTCGGCCATAACCACACCAAAACAATGTGTAAAATACTTTTATCTAGCAAAACTGGTTGTTGTCTAGCGTACAAACCAAGCCAAAAGCAACTCTTTGTCATCTGTTATATCCGCTTGCTCTCTCTCTCACCTGCAACAACACATTTCTAGCATGCACACATCGCACTGTATGGAATGGCCTCAATCTCGTTACCTTGCGTAATGACAATAAAGCTGATTCTGATTCTGATTCTGACATACACTATGGCAATTAGCCACTGGTGCGTTTATGGTCACACAAAAAGTTGGACAACTCCAACTAGGGATGTCCCGATCCGATATTTGGATCGGATCAGCTGCCGATATTTGCCAAAAATTGCGTATTGGCAAGGCATGGGAAAATGCCGATCCAGATCCAGTAAAAAAAACAAACTCCGGTCCGTGTTTTCCAACGCACCGATTTAAATAATACATTCCACTTTTCTGCTGCTCCGTAATTCCCGTTCCGCATTTTCCAGCACACCTTCAACACATCCACAGGCACGCAGTTGCTTTTAGCTGCTGGCACTACACGACAGGCTCTTCTCACTCTGTCTTGTGTCTCCCTCTCACAGACAGCAAGTGCACCTTCTTACACACGTCACATACTGTCACGTCATACGTCACATACGTATACGTCCTCCCCGAGCAGAGAGGTAGCAGCATGGCTAACGTTAGCTGTGATGCTAGCGCAGCCGTGCGAGCAACGCTCCCTCTAAGTGCTCGCCTGTGCAATTGCGCACTGTTTAAGCGTCCTCTGCGCATAGCAAATCTATGCCACGCACAAAATCTAATTAAAAAAATAAGCGCATAACAATTTTCGACACACGGACACGACAGAGAAAACAGTTTTCGTCATCATTGTTCAAATATTGTGACGTCTGTCGAGACGCTTATCTCCATTCGGTGCCACACGTCCACACCATCAAAATGCCGAGGCAAAAATTTCCACATCAACACCGTATGAAAAAATTAGTGATTTTTTTAGTTGTGATTTCCTTCTCTGCATGAAAGTTTAAAAGTAGCATATATTAATGCAGTATGAAGAAGAATGTTTTAATATAGACATGCAAGCCTTGAAAGAAAATGTTGAAAATCAAGATTACATTTCCTGCAAATGGGTGCATTTCTACCCTATATTTTAACTTTAGATTTATTCTCATATCAAACTCTTTTGGCTGTCTTTTTGACACTTACATCCGGCGCCCCCCTCCACACCCTGGATTATAAATAATGTAAATAATTCAATGTGATTATCTTGTGTGATGACTGTATTATGATGATAGTATATATCTGATAGTATATATCTGTATCATGAATCAATTTAAGTTGTCCCCGACTTAAACAAGTGGAAAAACTTATTGGGGTGTTACCATTTAGTGGTCAATTGTACGGAATATGTACTTCACTGTGCAACCTACTAATAAAAGTCTCAATCAATCAATCAAAACACATAGAATCATCATACTGCTGTGATTATATGCATCAAGTGTACATTCAAGGCTAAGGCAAAATATCCAGATATATATCGTGTATCGCAATATGGCCTTAAAATATCGCAATATTAAAAAAAGGCCATATCGCCCAGCCCTAGTTCAATGATGCCATTTCTGTTTGTCATGTATAATTTTGTCTATTTTGTGTTTATCCTTGAATAAACAGGTCAGTTTCTTGTTACCAACCATTGTGTATTATTCAAACTCCCCTAATTCAGCTGGCTAGTTGTTATCAAGAGTACTAAAACCCTTTTCAACATGATTCTGACAACTAAGTAGGTTAAATAACTTTAAACTTTAATACATGCTCGGATAGGCCAGTATCGGTCAGTATCAGTATCGGATCGGAAGTGCAAAAACAATATCGGTATTGGATCGGAAGTGCAAAAACCTGGATTGGGACATCCCTACTCCGGAGCAACGTTCCCTCTAAGGTGCGCAATTGCGCACTGCTCACGCGTCTTCTGCGCACAGCAAATGTATGCCGCGCAAAAAATCAAATCCCACTCTAAACAAAATAAACAAATAGTTTGTTTTGTATTATTTTGCAATGCAACTGTGAGTAACAGGTGACGAAAGTGGCCACAACAATGTTTGTCAACACTTAAATTATTGTAACGTCTGTGGAGACACTTAAAGGAGGACAGGAATTCCATCGGTCCTTTTGTTTAGCGAAATAGTTTGCCGTCCTTAACCACACCAAAACAATGTGTAAAATACTTTTATCTAGCAAAACTGGTTGTTGTCTAGCGTACAAACCAAGCCAAAAGCAACTCTTTGTCATCTGTTATATCCGCTTGCTCTCTCTCTCACCTGCAACAACACATACACTATGGCAATTAGCCACTGGTGCGTTTATGGCCGCACAAAAAGTTGGACAACTCCAACACTACACGTAAAGTGTCAATTTCAGGTCGTTTTACTATGACTCCTCAATCAGTGTGCTTATTCTACTGTCATTTATTAAGAATGTTATTTTTTGGATATAATCATGAAATGATGTTACAGGACTACATAATTGCTAATAAACTATTTTCCATTCTGGAAATTCAAACTACCCTTTTTCCAAATTCCAAAAACTTCCAGGATTTTCCAGAATTCCTGGTTTTCCAAAGCCCTATTTCCACCCTTTTTTCTAGCGATGACTCCTCCAACATTTTCCAACCCACTTCAACCATTCCACCGTCAAAACATTCCTCTTAATTAGGACAAAAAACAAACTTGTTTTTTGAACTGGAAAAACTCCCGTTTTTCCCCAAATTCCAGGAATTCCTTAATACCATTTCTTAATTCAACATGTTCCTACTTCAACATTATCGACCGACTTGAAAAATTCCAACACCAACCATTTCAACTCATTCAGACCATTCAAGTTTTCTACCATTTTCAAAAAAAAAAAATCCCGATTTTCCTTCCATCCATCCATCCATCTTCTTCCGCTTATCTGAGGTCGGGTCGCGGGGGCAGCAGCCTAAGCAGGGAAGCCCAGACTTCCCTCTCCCCAGCCACTTCGTCCGAGGCGTTCCCAGGCCAGCCGGGAGACATAGTCTTCCCAAGGTGTCCTGGGTCTTCCCCGCGGCCTCCTACCGGTCGGACGTGCCCTAAACACCTCCCTAGGGAGGCGTTCGGGTGGCATCCTGACCAGATGCCCGAACCACCTCATCTGGCTCCTCTCCATGTGGAGGAGCAGCGGCTTTACTTTGAGCTCCCCCCGGATGGCAGAGCTTCTCACCCTATCTCTAAGGGAGAGACCCGCCACCCGGCGGAGGAAACTCATTTCGGCCGCTTGTACCCGTGATCTTGTCCTTTCGGTCATAACCCAAAGCTCATGACCATAGGTGAGGATGGGAACGTAGATCGACCGGTAAATTGAGAGCTTTGCCTTCCGGCTCAGCTCCTTCTTCACCACAACGGATCGATACAGCGTCCGCATTACTGAAGACGCCGCACCGATCCGCCTGTCGATCTCACGATCCACTCTTCCCCCACTCGTGAACAAGACTCCGAGGTACTTGAACTCCTCCACTTGGGGCAAGATCTCCTCCCCAACCCGGAGATGGCACTCCACCCTTTTCCGGGCGAGAACCATGGACTCGGACTTGGAAGTGCTGATTCTCATCCCAGTCGCTTCACACTCGGCTGCGAACCGATCCAGTGAGAGCTGAAGATCCTGGCCAGATGAAGCCATCAGGACCACATCATCTGCAAAAAGCAGAAACCTAATCCTGCAGCCACCAAACCGGATCCCCTCAACGCCTTGACTGCGCCTAGAAATTCTGTCCATAAAAGTTATGAACAGAATGGGTGACAAAGGGCAGCCTTGTCGGAGTCCAACCCTCACTGGAAACGTGTCCGACTTACTGCCGGCAATGCGGACCAAGCTCTGACACTGATCATACAGGGAGCGGACTGCCACAATCAGACAGTCCGATACCCCGTACTCTCTGAGCACTCCCCACAGGACTTCCCGAGGGACACGGTCGAATGCCTTCTCCAAGTCCACAAAACACATGTAGACTGGTTGGGCAAACTCCCATGCACCCTCAAGGACCCTGCCCAGAGTATAGAGCTGGTCCACAGTTCCACGACCAGGACGAAAACCACACTGTTCCTCCTGAATCCGAGTAGCCTCCTCTCCAGTACACCTGAATAGACCTTACCGGGAAGGCTGAGGAGTGTGATCCCACGATAGTTAGAACACACCCTCCGGTTCCCCTTCTTAAAGAGAGGAACCACCACCCCGGTCTGCCAATCCAGAGGCACCGCCCCCAATGTCCACGCGATGCTGCAGAGTCTTGTCAACCAAGACAGCCCCACAGCATCCAGAGCCTTAAGGAACTCCCGATTTTCCTGAAATTCCCTAATACCATTTACTACTTCAACATTTCTTGACCAATTTAAACAATTCCAACACCAACCAACTCAACTCATTCAGGACATTCATGCTCCTAATCTTTTTTTTTTTTAAATCCCGCTTTTCCCAAAATTCCTAAATTTCCAGGAAGTTCCCATTGAAATGAATGGGACATCTTTCCAAGTTGCACAATTCCCACATTTTTCAACCTATTCAAACTATTCCAACTTTAACACATTCCACTCATCCTGGACATTAAAACTAACACTTTCCCAAGTTCCAAACCAAATTCTGGTTTTCCTGGAATTTCAAACTCTTCAACTTTCAAACCATTCCAACATTCAAACCATTTCAGCGTTTAAATGATTTCAACTATTTCTACATTCAGCCTACATTCCATGAGCATTTCAGTTCAGCGTCAGCTCTTCAACATTCAAACCATTCCAACATTCAAACTATTCTTCCATTCATACTACATTCTGTCAGCGTTTCCCTTCAACTTCAGCATTGGAGCATTCACACGCAATTCCTTCAGAAATGTTGCCTCTTCTAGTTCACATATCTTTTATTCCTCCTCTCAACATTACTGGCTCTGTCTCGTTGCCAGAATGCAGAATGAATCCGTCACCGCTCCTTAGACGGTGATTAAAAGTCAATATTTTGAATTGTACGACTTCAGTGCATGAGGCCAATGTGTAATGTTTGGGATGTAAGTAAGCATCACATTAATATATCGATTATAAATGAGGCTCATCTTTGAGCCTACTGGGTTTTTTTCTGTCCGTGTATTATTTGGTGATTTTCAATCCCTATTTCTATTCATAAAAGCAACCAGTGATGTTCCTGTTTAAGAGGAATTGGAATTGTCTATCATTCACAATTAGGGTTGTCCTGATACCAATATTTTGGTGCCGGTACCAAAATGTATTTCGATACTTTTCTAAATAAAGGGGACCGCAAAAAATGGCATTATTGGCTTTGTTTGAACAAAAAATCTTAGTGTACATGAAACATATGTTTATTATTGTAATTTAGTCCTTAAATAAAATAGTGAACATACTAGACAACTTGTCTTTTAGTAGTAAGTAAACAAACAAAGACTCCTAATTAGTCTGCAGTAACATATTGTGTCATTTATACACCTATTATTTTGTACACATTATGAGGGACAAACTGTACAAATTGATTATTAATCCACTTGTTCATTTACTGGTTACTTTCTGTTTCAACATGTTCTTTCTCCACTTCTGTTAAAATGTTATAATCCCTTATTCTTCTCTTCTTTGATACTTTACATTAGTTTTGGATGATACCACACATTTAGGTAACGATCTGATACCCAGGATCATACAATGGTCATATTCAAAGTCCTCGTGTGTCCAGGGACATATTTACTGACTTTATAAACATATTTTTGAATTTTAAAAGATTTTGTGATGATAAAAAATATCGTTGTAATCATAGTAGTATCGACTCCAGTACTTGGTATCATTACAGTGGATGTCAGGTGTAGATCCACCCATGGCATTTGTTTACATTGTGACGCCGGTGAGCTATTGTATCCTCCTACGGTGTGTAGTGAAGCATGTTTAGCTATTCCTCGTCCTGCAGTGATAATGATACTTGTAAGAAACTTACTTTATTTGTCGCCATGGAGACAAGGATTAGTGATTTAGAAGTAGCTAAAACGCTGCAGACTGCGGATGGATGTTCGCTGCTAGCTAGCTAGCCGTGTCTTAAAGCACCTCTTCCTGAGGGTGTTTCAGTGTTATAACTTCACCTTTATCTTTAGAGTTTAGGCCGAAATGCGTCCATTCTCCATTTTCTGTCTACACACTGTGTCTGCTTGTATGTACTCAGTGTGCGCACGCTGCCAAACATGCTCCTCTACTGGTAAAACCAGTAACGCGCCATCAAACAAAGTATAGTACCGTTTTTGATTCATTCGTACCGCAATACTATAAGAGTACCGGTATACCATACAACCCTATTCACGATGCTTATGCAGGACAAGAACAGATATATATATATATATATATTTTTTTTAATGCATTTTAACTCTTAAATAAATGCGGTCAAAAGTCTTGGTTACGATAGAGCCAATGGGAGTTGCTCTATTCTGCCTATAAAACACTTAAAAAACATCCAAACACCTACATCAATGTTTTATACATATGTTGTCAGTATATATGTAATGTAGTAATATTCATAACATGTCATATTTACGTATTTTGCTCATGTTAGGCGCATTGATTTAAAAAACGCATCACAACGTTCCTTTTTTCCCCCCCAACATCACTGATAACTACTCACTGCAGACTTTATGAGAGTCAGCAAACATAATAGAACATCACTTACTGTACAATGTCTGCTGTCACTAGAATGCCGACTGACAGAATGTTGATATAATCCCATTCAGATGAAGAATGATTTATAATCCTCGCGAAGGGTGGGTGGGACCAATCGTCTTTTCGTGTATTTCTCGCCATTGCAGGGTTTAAATTGGATGCTGAAGTTGACCAACTTTTCGGATTATGTCCTCATCCTTCTATTAGCCGTGTGCGAGACATTATTTATAATCTAGAATAAACTTCCGCGAGATGAGAAAGCAGCTCCCCAGCTCACGACGTCAATACAGCAGCAACAAGTTAGTTAGCGTTCCGTGACAATGTGCCGCTAAAAAAAGGTTTCTGCGTTAGAACTTATGATAACAACATCACTAATACTTGGTTAAAGTTTAGGTTACAAAATGTAAAAAGAGTTTTTCAAAAATGTATGAAAATGGAAAAAGGTTTGGTTAAAAAAAAAAAAAAAAAAAAAAAATATATATATATATATTTTTTTTTTTTTTTACCAGGTTACAAAATGTAAAAAGAGTTTTTCAAAAAGGTATGAAAATGGAAAAGGGTGTGGTTAAAAAAAAAAAAAAAAAAAAAAAAAAAATATATATATATATATATATATATATATATATATATATATACCGGTATTTTTTTTTAAATTTATTTTTTTTTTTACCACACCCTTTTCCATTTTCATACATTTTTGAAAAACTCTTTTTACATTTTGTATCCTGGTAAAAAAAATAAAAATAATATATATATATATATATATATATATATATATATATATATATATATATATATATATATATATATTTTTTTTTTTTTTTTACCACACCTTTTTCTATTTTCATACATTTTTTTAAAAACTCTTTACATTTTGTAACCTGCTAAAAAAAAAAAATATATATATATTTTTTTTTACCAGGTTACAAAATGTAAAAAGAGTTTTTAAAAGATGTATGAAAATAGAAAAAGGTGTGGTAAAAAATAAAAAATAAAATATATATATATACCGTATTTTCCGCACTATAAGGCGCACCTAAAAACCACAAATGTTCTCAAAAGCTAACAGTGCGCCTTATAACCCGGTGCGCTTTATTACGATTCATTTTCATAAAGTTTCGATCTCGCAACTTCGGTAAACAGCCGCCATCTTTTTTCCCGGTAGAACAGGAAGCGCTTCTTCTTCTACGCAAGCAACCGCCAAGGTAAGCACCCGCCCCCATAGAACAGGAAGCGCTTCTTCTTCTACTGTAAGCTACCGCCCGCCCCCGGAAGAAGAAGAAAAAACGCGCGGATATCACCGTACGTTTCATTTCCTGTTTACATCTGTAAAGACCACAAAATGGCTCCTACTAAGCGAAAAGGATCCGGTTCATAAAAAGACGCAATCTCTCCATCCGCACACGGATTACTACCGTATTTCACAGCAACTGATATTCCTGTGAACCGCACTGTGGAACGGGAGCACGTACGGTGAATATTCGCACCACAGGGAATGAGAAGTCATCCTTCACTGTGGTTCTAGCTTGCCATGCTAACTTCCACCCATGGTGATATTCAAAAGGAAGACCTTGCCAAAAGAGACCTTTCCAGCCGGCGTCATCATAAAAGCTAACTCGAAGGGATGGATGGATGAAGAAAAGATGAGCGAGTGGTTAAGGGAAGTTTACGCGAAGAGGCCGGGTGGCTTTTTTCACACAGCTCCGAAGGCGAACACACCTTCACTAAGACGGGCAGACAGCGCCGGACGACATATGCCAACATTTGCCAGTGGATCGTAAATGCCTGGGCAGATATTTCGGTCACAACTGTGGTCCGAGCTTTCCGGAAGGCAGGATTCACAGAACAACAGCGACACTGACTCCCGATGACTTCGACGAGACGGAACCGGCCATTTTGGATACCACGCTTGCGCAACTTTTCAATTCGGACACCGAAGACGAAGAATTCGAAGGATTTACGAATGAAGAATAACTTCAGAAGGTGAGCGCTATGTTTATTTTGTGTGTTGTGACATTAACGTTCGAGCAACATTATGTTACTATTGCTCTACACCATTTTGAATTTTACTATGTTTGTGATTGCACATTTGCGTACATTTTGGGACAGAGTTGTTAGAACGCTGGTTTTCAATATATTATTAAAGTTTGACTGAACTATCTGACTGTTTTTTTGACATTCACTTTAGCGCAGCATTTTTTTGACATTCACTTTAGCGCAGCGTAGGCGCGGCTTATAGTCCGGGGCGGCTTATTGGTGGACAAAATTATGAAATATGTAATTCATAGAAGGTGCGGCTAATAATCCGGTGCGCCTTATAGTGCGGAAAATACGGTATATATATATTTTATTTTTATTATTTTTTTCCTAACTTGTTACATTTTTGAAAAACTCTTTTTACATTTTGTAACCTAAACTTTAATCAAGTATTAGTGATGTTGTTATCATAAGTGCTAACGCAGAAACCTTTTTTTAGCGGCACATTGTCACGGAACGCTAACTAACTTGTTGCTGCCGTATTGACGTCGTGAGCTGGGGAGCCGCTTTATATATATATATATATATATATATATATATATATATATTTTTTTTTCATGTGGTTTCTGTAGGAGGACAAACATGACACAAACCTTCCTAATTGTTAGAAATCCCGCTGTTTGTGTTAAATACGCTTCACTGATGAGCGTATTCAGCGAGTGACGTTATCTCCTACTAATTTTGGCGGTCCTTGTACGCGTCGTAGTTTGTTTACATGTACAACTTTCTCCGACGCTGCCACAGAAAGACGTGTTTTATGCCACCAAATGTGAATGCACCAAGGTGATCTTTGTTGAGGTTATTGACTTGTTGGCGTGCTTATCAGGCATATTTGGTCAGTGCATGACTGCAAGCTAATCAATGCTAACATGCTTTTTAGGCTAGCTGTATGTACATATTGCATCATTATGTCTCAGTTGTAGCTATATTTGGACTTATGTCTTCTGTGTATTTAATTTATTATTGCATGTCTCATGGCACATTATCTGTATGTAATATTGGCTGCATTTCTGTTGTTTGTGTGCCATGTTGTTCCAGACCACAGCAAATGTTACCCAGCTTACAAAGATTGCAATAAATCCATTAGAAGAAGACAGCCTGCCGTTTCCTTTAACTTGGACACACACATCTATACCTTTGGCCATTCTAAGCCAGTCATTTCCAGGAGTTATCTCACCCTCCGTTTTACTAATGTTTCCAATGTTGTAAAAATGTGGGGAGTAAATATTACATTTCAACATGGCAACTAAAATTTTCCTCAGACTGCGACACATAGTCATTTTTGATAGTAGGCTAACAGTGTTTTTCAACCTTTTTTGAGCCAAGGCACATTTTTTGCGTTGAAAAAATGCGGAGGCACACCACCAGCAGAAGTCATTAAAAAACAAAACTCAGTTGACAGTAAAAAGTCGTCGCCGCAATTGTTGGATATGACTTTAAAGCATAACCAAGCATGCATCACTATAGCTCTTGTCTCAAAGTAGGTGGACTGTCACCACCTGTCACATCACGCCCTGACCTATTTGGAGTTTTTTGGTGTTTTCCTGTGTGTAGTGTTTTACTTCTTGTCTTGCGCTCCTATTTTAATGGCTTTTTCTCTTTTTTTAATATTTTCCTGTAGCAGTTTTGTGTCTTCCTTTGAGCGATATTTCCCGCATCTATTTTGTTTTAGCAATCAAGAAGATTTTAGTTGTTTTTATCCTTCTTTATGGGGACATTGATGATTGTCATGTCATGTGTGGATGTACTTTGTGGACGCCGTCTTTGCTCCACAGTAAGTCTTTGCTGTCGTCCAGCATTCTGTTTTTGTTTTCTTTGCAGCCAGTTCAGTTTTAGTTTCGTTCTGCATAACCTTCCCTAAGCTTCAATGCCTTTTCTTAGAGGCACTCACCTTTTGTTTATTTTTGGTTTAAGCATTAGATACCTTTTTACCTGCACGCTGCCTCCCGCTGATTCCGACATCTACAAAGCAATTAGCGACCTGCTGCCACCTACTGATATGGAAGAGTATTACACGGTTACTCTGCTGAGCTCTAGACAGCACCAACACTCAACAACAACACATCATTTGCAGACTATAATTACTGCTTTGCAAAACATATTTTTAACCCAAATAGTTGAAATGAGATCATCTCCCACAGCACATCAGACTGTATCTCACGGCACTAGTGTGCCGCGGCACAGTGGTTGAAAAATACTGGGCTAATATAGCTATAGCTGTGTTGCTTTTATTTTAACACTTATATAAGCTTTTTAAATTGTTGTGGTTCCAGACAGATTTGTTTTCTTTTTGTATTTTTGGTCCAATATGGCTCTTTCAACATTTTGGGTTGCTGACTCTTGCCTTAAAGGTGGATAAATAACTTTTCCAGTTTTGGTTAGAGCTGCATGATTAATTGATTTTAATTTGTGATCGGAATATGAAAATGAACGTCTTGCACCTCCGAGCCAGGCTCTTCCTTCCTGTGAAAGCGCTCTCCAGTCCAGTCTGCAAAGACACATGGCGCTCCTCACGCACACACACACACACACACACACACACACACACACACACACACACACACACACACACACACACACACACACACACACACAGACAACATATACCCACACTCAGACAACACACTCGTGTCCTTTTTTAAGATTTGTCTCATCTTGGTGTTCCCTAGTTCATAAGCAAATGATAATGCAAGTGTGGTCAATCCTCTTCACAACACACTTGCTTTGCCAGAGAATAAGACGCAGCAGAAAGGTTCTGTGGTGCCAATTTTGCGACTTTGACGCTGTATTTAGCGAGGAGAGGTATGCATTGAAAGTGAAGGTTGTGTCTTTGCACCGTGCATTTATTTAGTAATCAAATACAAGCGATCATGAAATGCAAAATATTTGCCGCATCAAAGGAGATTAGGGATGTGACGATATGAAAATTTCATATCACAGTTATTGCATACCTGCCAACTACTCCGGTTTTCCCGTAATTAGTACGGTTTTCATCAACCTATTCCGGGTTACGGTTGCAGTGATAAAAAATACGGTTTTTCATTAATTAAAAAAAAAATTTTTTTTTTTAAGTTTTATTCACGAAATCGCGTAACAACAATGACAATCGACACTGCTTCCCGTAACTTCCTATCGAGCCATTCCGAATGCCATGCGCGAGGCTATTTATAGCACCGCTGCCAAGCACGAGGCACCAGTTGCCATTGTTTCCAAACGAGCGAACGATCATGGAATCATCCGGAGAAAAATCGCAAACGAGTCTTAAACCGAAAAGAAAACTGCAGTCATTCGGTGAAGAATATTCAAAAGCCTATCCGGGAATAATTATCCGTTCCAAAAAGGGTGAAAACTATGCCAATTGCACCTTGTGCAGACAAGATTTTTCGATCGGACACGGAGGAATTAGCGATGTAAAAGACCACGTTGGGACAAAATTTGGATTTTAGCCACAAAAAGGTAATGACACCAATGTTATCTATTGGAATTGTTTAGTACTGTTATACTGTTAAAAGTGTTTATACTATTTATGCTTTCAAGTCCAAGTTGAAGAAATCTTGTTAAATGTTGACAGCATAACTACCAAAATACAGAAGTATGTCCTTAATATTTTTGCAGTGCTATTTCTGTTGAAAAGTTCAAATGATTACATTAGAGATGTGATGTGCCACTTTTCAAGTGTCTGATGGCTTAAATTAATTTTCATTAATTTTTCATATTTTGAATTCTTTTGAAAGGCTTACAAAAAAACTACATTTGAATTGTAATTCCATGCTATTGACAGGACTATTAATTTTAATGAAGTTAGCTTACCATGTTTACAGTATGATAATTGTGATAGAAATGTGAATTTTAGGCACAGAATATTTTTTACAATTGAACAAGGCAGTAGATTATACAAGCTTGGACAGAAAGTTAATAATGACACCAATTTTTTTTAATGGAATTGTTTAGTACTGTTTTACCATTTGTTTACTGTAAAAAGTGTTTATACTGTTTATACTTTCAATGAACAAATTGAAGTCTTGTGAAAGGTTGACAGGATAACTGGCATTAACTGTCAAAATAATTTCAAACTATTGAAGTTAGCTTACAGAATAAACATGTCAATCAACCCATATGATTTTTGCTGTAATATTTTTGTTTTGAAAAGTCACTGTGACTGATAGAAAAGTGATAGTTTTAGCAACATTTTAACCTGTCTGAATGCTAATAATCATTTTGCGTCGGGGGGCGAACCTGAACCCCCCACCAGGACTTTGTCCTGGACCTACCGGGGCCTGCGGCCCCTGGACCCTGGCTACTAGGTTTTTCTGATTTCAAAAGTTGGCAGGTATGTTATTGTGACCAAAATGATCATGGTTATCTTTGTTATCACGGTATTGAATGTGTTGAAAAAGTAATTATACACAGTGAAATCTTTGAACCAGGTTTTATTTATTTAAAAGAAAAATAGATTACACACAAAAATATACTTTCATTGGCAGAAGAAATGTGAAATATTGTTCTGGCTTTTTAAGCGCCATAATATTTTACTTGAGTGTTTAAATATGCTTATCTCCTTCTGTTTTAATTTGTAAAGCTTTTAAAGTGTTGTTTTAATGATAAATAAAAAACAGGATTTGGGTGCATCACTTCTGGTTTATGCGATGTTACACGAGTTCACTTCCTGTTGTCATAATTATTTCGGATATAGAGCGGTAACTCTGTGCTAAAATAGCACATTCTGTGTGTATAATGTACACCAGGGGTGCTCACACTTTTTCTGCAGGCGAGCTACTTTTCAATTGATCAAGTCGTGGAGATCTACCTCATTCATATATATAATTTATATTTACTTATTTATGAAATATACGATTGTAGCTGAGATAGGCTCCAGCGCCCCCCGTGACCCCAAAGGGAATAAGCGGTAGAAAATGGATGGATGGATGGATGTTTTTGTTAACAAGTTAAAGGTGTTTAATGATAATGCAAGCATGTTTAACACATATAGTTAATATTGTTAACAAAATAAAGGTGTTTGATGATAATACAAGCATGTTTAACACATAGTTAATATTGTTAATAAATTAAAGGTGTTTAATGATAATACAAGAATGTTTAATACATATAGTTAATATTGTTAACAACTTAAAGGTGTTTAAAGATAATACAAGCATGTTTAACACATATAGTTAATATTGTTAACAAGTTAAAGGTGTTTAAAGATAATACAAGCATGTTTAACACATATAGATTCCTTTCTTTCATGAAGACAAGAATATAAGTTGGTGTATTACCTGATTCTGATGACTTGCATTGATTGGACAGTGGTGCTGATACGTCCGCATTTTGGAATGGAGGAGAAGAAAAGTCCTCCTTTCTGTTCAATACCACATGGAAGTGGTTGGTTTTTGGCATCTTATTTGTCCAGCTTCCGTACTCCTTTGTATACACTTTACAAGAAATACATTGTCGGCAAACTCCGTAGCTTGCTAGCTTGTGCACGCCAGCTTTCTGAGACTCTTATTTTGGTAGCGCAACTGTGCAACTGTGCAGTTGGTCTTTGGAGTTTTGACGACAGGTATGGCGCCAGAGTCTGTTGATATAAAGTGTTTCTCGCCTTCCAGTCGGTAATTTTACTGAGCTGGTAGCAGCCAGCGTCATCTCAGAAGACCCTCGGGTGCCGTGAATGTCAATCAAGTGACGAAAGTGACGTCATAGTGAAGATTTATGATCGCTCATTTTTAGGACTATTTTTTTAATGCCTGGCTGGTGATCGACTGACACACCCTCCGAGATCGACCGGTAGCTCGCGATCGACGTAATGAGCACCCCTGATGTACACAATTGAATAGTTCAGTTGCTCAGACAGTGATGTGTTTATATACGTATATGTTGACATTATTGTCTCTCATACTCCTGTTAGCATTTAAGTTAGCTAATGAGCTAGTGCTAGTTTGCATGCTTTTCCAGTGAATGAGCAGTATTACTCGTCTGTGAGTTTACCAAAGTATTATCAATCACAGTTTTACGATCATTTCATTTTTAAAGGGTGATATTAATTGTTGGGACTTGTACTGCGTTTCATCATAATACCTTTTATTGTTACATACCGAGTGGAGATCCTCCTCCTCTGCGAGCGTGCAAAACATGCAAATAGTTGCCTGTTTTAATAACACAGGAACGCAGCATCCTCGTACTCTCTCCTATCTATACAAGTATCTCTATACTTCTGGTTCAACACATAGAGAAAACCTCCAGAAGCCACCGAACCTTAATCACTTCCATAAGTGCTAAGAGCCACAATAATAACAACATAACATAGATAATAACATAGATGTGTTCATGTAGATTTGTTGGGGCCAGTCCAGTATGCATGTATGAGTAATGTGAGAATGAGATATTTTTAAGTGTTCTTTTTTTAATCCATAGTCATGTTTAAATCAGCTAGTATTTTCCCTTGTAGTGTGTCTTCTTTTCACCTCCTTGCTTTTATCTTATTTACGCTAGTAAACTCTTTGTTTTGTCTAAAGGGCTCCTGTTGGTCGGCTCACAGAGCTGTTTTGGCCAGTTCCTTATCTGTTTTGAAGAAGCATCTGCGCTTCTTTCTGGGCGGGAGGGACTGTTTTCGCTCTAAGCGGACTCTTTTTGTTTGAATTTAGACCTCGTTTGCTGATGCTATTGTTGCGTTGTAAGAGCTGGTCTCCTAAAGCTTTAGTAAAACTTTGCCAAGGACTATTCTATCTCGGTGGTCGTTTTTACGCAAAATATATGCCATCCAAAAGAACTTGGGAGTGACCAGTGTGTTTTATTCCCTGAGAGGAAGACTGGTCGCACCCAACAGTAATCAGAAGGAGTTTGTATTAATCGGGGATGAGACAGGAAGCCGGAGCAGTGATTTAAGAATGGGAGTGATGTGAAATTTACAGACTCTCATTAGGATTCTAGCGGCACTGTATTGACCATACGCTAGTGTTTGAATGTCCTTGCCAAGAATTCCAATAAGGACACCATTGCAGTAGTCCCGACTCCAGGAGACAAATGCTTTGACAAGTTTAGAGGGCGCAGTTTGGAGATGTAAGAACAATGTCTTACATCGGTGATATATGGGGTTGTTAAATGTAAGTTGGGGATCAAACCAGACCCAATGGTGATATGGGCGAGGAGTGAGTTTGGTGTGAGGTGCCAAGAAGTGTCTGTTTTTTTTGTTTTTTTTTTACTCATGTTTAACTTAAGTTGCTGTCCATCCATGCTTTTACCTCCTCAATGTGCGATGAGGTCAGTGGCGGGCCGTGCGTTTCTCACCTAGGCCTTAAGTGATGTCCTACTTACATACCTGCCAACTACTCTGGTTTTCCCGTAATTAGTACGGTTTTCATCAACCTATTCCGGGTTATGGTTGCAGTGATAAAAAATACGGTTTTTCATTAATAAATTTTTTTTTTTTTTTTTAAGTTTTATTCACGAAATCGCGTAACAACAATGACAATCGACACTGCTTCCCGTAACTTCCTATTGAGCCATTCCGAATGCCATGCGCGAGGCTATTTATAGCACCGCTGCCAAGCACGAGGCACCTGTTGCCCATTGTTTCCAAACGAGCGAACGATCATGGAATCAGCCGGAGAAAAATCGCAAACGAGTCTTAAACCGAAAAGAAAACTGCAGTCATTCCGTGAAGAATATTCAAAAGCCTATCCGGGAATAATTATCCGTTCCAAAAAGGGTGAAAACTACGCGAATTGCACCTTGTGCAGACAAGATTTTTCGATCGGACACGGAGGAATTAGCGATGTAAAAGACCACGTTGGGACAAAAGAACACAAGTCTAATGCCGTTGCTAGCGATACAAGTGGAAAACTTTCAAAGTTTTTCGGATTTTAGCCACAAAAAGGTAATGACACCAATGTTATCTATTGGAATTGTTTAGTACTGTTATACTGTTAAAAGTGTTTGTACTATTTATGCTTTCAAGTCCAAGTTGAAGAAATCTTGTTAAATGTTGACAAACTACCAAAATACAGAAGTATGTCCTTAATATTTTTGCAGTGCTATTTCTGTTGAAAAGTTCAAATGATTACATTAGAGATGTGATGTGCCAATTTTCAAGTGTCTGATGGCTTCAATTAATTTTCATTAATTTTTCATATTTTGAATTCTTTTGAAAGGCTTACAAAAAAACTACATTTGAATTGTAATTCCATGCTATTGACAGGACTATTAATTTTAATGAAGTTAGCTTACCATGTTTACAGTATGATAATTGTGATAGAAATGTGAATTTTAGGCACAGAATATTTTTTACAATTGAACAAGGCAGTAGATTATACAAGCTCGGACAGAAAGTTAATAATGACACCAATTTTTTTTTAAATGGAATTGTTTAGTACTGTTTTACCATTTGTTTACTGTAAAAAGTGTTTATACTGTTTATACTTTCAATTAACAAATTGAAGTCTTGTGAAAGGTTGACAGGATAACTGGCATTAACTGTCAAAATAATTTCAAACTATTGAAGTTAGTTTACAGAATAAACATGTCAATCAACCCATATGATTTTTGCTGTAATATTTTTGTTTTGAAAAGTCACTGATAGAAAAGTGATGGTTTTAGCAACATTTTAACCTGTCTGAATGCTAATAATCATTTTGCGTCGCCTGAACCCCCCACCAGGACTTTGTCCTGGACCTACCGGGGCCGCCCTGGACCCTGGCTACTAGGTTTTTCTGATTTCAAAAGTTGTCAGGTATGAAATAGGTTGTTCTGCTTGAGCTGCTTCTGGAGCTGCCAGACTAACTAACTTATCCAATACCTTTGAGAAAAAGGTTAGGTTTGAGACAGGTCTATATTTTATGAGCACTTCTTGGTCTTGAGAGATTTTTATTAAGGACCGGATGGATGACAGCAGCTTAGAGGGCAGGCGGGACATGGCTACTTTGCAGTGAAAAATGAACAAAGTGAATGATGATTGGGCTAACAGCGGGTGAGAGTGACTTGATGGAGACTGTTGGGATGGGATCCAAAATACAGACGCCTGCAGACCATCTCATTCCCCGCACCGTATCTTCAATCTGCCACAGCGAATGATGGCAGACATAGCAGACTCTTAGGCAAGGATCCATATATATACGTACCTTACTTATTTACTTACTTATTAAACGGGTTAAAACATGTCAGAAACAAATCAATAATAACCATAATCAAAGTATAGCTAGACACTGCTTAAAGACATTATTTTGTCATTTGGCAACACTATGCCCTCCTGGAGAAATATGTAAACAAATGTTCAAGTGTGGGCCACTTTTTAATTTTATGGACCATATAGCACATTGTACACATAAAATGAAAACCTAGAGCAAAAAGACTGAAATATTGATGCAAATATTTGTCCTTTATAATGTATAATGTTTTTATAGCCTTTTCATTACAAACAACAGCCCCCATCTCTGTTGTCTTTAGTAGTTGTACAAAAAACAAAATAAATTGAGTTTTCAGAGAAAACAATTGGGATTTTTATTTTTTGGCCAAAATCGAGCAGCCTGAATTTGGGCTGTGTTGAGACTGTGGCTATTAATAATGAAGTGTATATCTTTAGATGCTTCATGGCTCACTATGTTACCTGAAAACCATTAATGCCATCACTCCATTGATGCTCTGCTTTCTTTAGAAGATCTCAGGGTTTCCCCTAAACTGCCAAGATACCCGTGGTAAGTTTTTGCTGTCGTCCAGCATTATGTTTCTGTTTACTTTGTAGCCTTTCCCTTTCCCATTTGCTCATTTTTGGTTTAAGCATTACATACCTTTTTACCTGCATGCTGCCTCCCGCTGTGATCACAACAAACCGTCCTCGTCTCACCCGACACTTTCCGACATTTACAAAGCAATTAACTACCTGCTGCCACCTACTGACGTGGAGTATTACGTGGTCACCCTGCCGAGTTCTACCCAGCACAGACACTAAGCAACGGCACATTATTTGCAATTATATAATTATTGATTTGCAAAAATATTTTTTGGACCAATTAGGTGGAGTTGCATAATTTCCCACAGCACACCAGACAATATCTCACGGCACACTAGTGTGCTGCGGCCAGAGGTGGGTAGTAACGCGCTATATTTACTCCATTACATCTACTTGAGTAACTTTTGGGATAAATTGTCCTTCTAAGAGTAGTTTTAATGCAACATACTTTTACTTGAGTGTATTTATAGAGAAAAAACGCTACTTTAACTCCGCTCCATTTATCTACATTCAGCTCGCTACTCGCTACTGATTTTTAATTTTTCAATGCACACTTTGTTTGTTTTGGTTTGTCAGACAGACCTTCAAAGTAGGATCTATTGCATGCCTGCTTTTCACCAATCAAATACAGTCACTGGTGACGTTTGACTCCGTTTCACCAATCAAACAGAGCCAGGCGGTCACATGATTAACAAGCTTAAGCTTACATGAACTCAACGTCAAATTTGAGGAAGCACATCGCGGTAAGTAACGTTAGTAGATATTTTGGCTGTCACCGTAGGCTGATGTTAGCTTCCCTGCTATGAATCACTGTCAAATGTAGGGATGTCCCGATCCAGGTTTTTGCACTTCCGATCCGATACCGATATTGTTTTTGCACTTCCGATCCGATACCGATACTGACCGATACTGGCCTATCCGAGCATGTATTAAAGTTTAAAGTTATTTAGCCTACTTAGTTGTCAGAATCATGTTGAAAAGGGTTTTAGTACTCTTGATAACAACTAGCCAGCTGAATTAGGGGAGTTTGAATAATACACAATGGTTGGTAACAAGAAACTGACCTCTTTATTCAAGGATAAACACAAAATAGACAAAATTATACATGACAAACAGAAATGGCATCATTGAACTAGGGCTGGGCGATATGGCTTTTTTTAAATATTGCGATATTTTAAGGCCATATTGCGATACACAATATATATCTCGATATTTTGCCTTAGCCTTGAATGAACACTTGATGCATATAATCACAGCAGTATGATGATTCTATGTGTCTACATTAAAACATTCTTCTTCATACTGCATTAATATATGCTACTTTTAAACTTTCATGCAGAGAAGGAAATTACAACTAAAAAAATCACTATATTTTTCATACGGTGTTGATGTGGAAATGTTTGCCTCGGCATTTTGATGGTGTGGACGTGTGGCACCGAATGGAGATAAGCGTCTCGACAGACGTTAGAATATTTGAACAATGATGATAAATAAATGATAAATGGGTTGTACTTGTATAGCGCTTTTCTACCTTCAAGGTACTCAAAGCGCTTTGACACTACTTCCACATTTACCCATTCACACACACATTCACACACTGATGGAGGGAGCTGCCATGCAAGGCGCTAACCAGCACCCATCAGGAGCAAGGGTGAAGTGTCTTGCTCAGGACACAACGGACATGACGAGGTTGGTATTAGGTGGGGATTGAACCTGGGACCCTCGGGTCGCGCACGGCCACTCTTCCACTGCGCCACGCCGTCCCCAAATATGACGAAAACTGTTTTCTCTGTCGTGTCCGTGTGTCGAAAATTGTTATGCGCTTATTTTTTTATTTGATTTTGTGCGTGGCAAAGATTTGCCGTGCGCAGAGGACGCTTGAGCAGAGGGAAGGTTGCTCGCACGGCTGCGCTAGCATCACAGCTAACGTTAGCCATGCTGCTACCTCTCTGCTGGGAGAGGGCGTATACGTATGTGACGTGTGACGTGACAGTATGTGACGTGTGTCGTGACAGTATGTGACGTGTGTAAGAAGGTGCGCTCGCTGTCTGTGAGAGGGAGACACAGGAAAGAGTGAGAAGAGCCTGCCGTGTAATGCCAGCAGCTAAAAGCAACTGCGTGAGAATCCACAGACCTGTGGATGTGTTGAAGGTTTGCTGGAAAATGCGGAACGGAAATTAGGGAGCAGCAGAAAAGTGGAATGTATTATTTAAATCGGTGCGTTGGAAAACACGGACCGGAGTTTTTTTTTTAAACTGGATCTGGATCGGCATTTTCCCATGTCTTGCCGATACGCATTTTTTTGCAAATATCGGCGGCCGATCCGATCCAAATATCGGATCGGGACATCCCTAGTCAAATGTACATCGTGTGGAGACATTTATTAACGCACTGCAGCCTCATAGACACGCACAGTCGCACACACACACACACACACACACACACACACACACATACATAGAAACATAGTGTGTTCCCAGGTGCAGCCCACACCTATCAGTTTATGGTTTGCGTAAAGGCTAACTTGTTATTTTCCTTTGTAATCTCTGCCTACTGAGCCTATGCTTCTGCTAAGTTATTGTGGCTCAATTTGCCTTAATTTTTTTAATGTTAATGTATTATTATTTAATATATATTATTGTTTTAGTTGCTTAAGAGATATTCCTGGCTCTGAATTTGCTCATTGCTATTTTTATGTTTTTGTGCATTATTTGTTGCCGTCATCATTAAACGAACAGGTTACTCATCAGTTACTCAGTACTTGAGTAGTTTTTTCACAACATACTTTTTACTTTTACCCAAGTAAATATTTGAGTGACTACTCCTTACTTTTACTTGAGTAATACATCTCTAAAGTAACAGTACTCTTACTTGAGTACAATTTCTGGCTACTCTACCCACCTCTGTTCATACGATATATTAATTTGTTGTAACGTAAAACCCCCTCATTTTTAAGGGGTTGGCTTTTATTTTGCCTTGGCACCACCCAGGAAACCCTGGGTGGTGCATATCTTGACAACAAGTCAATAGCTTTCAGCCTGCCACTGATTGTAACTTCTGACTTTATCTCATGCCATCACGCCAATTTCAAACCTATTCTTAACAACTGCTTGCCTTTACCACAGCTGCAAAACTATTCCGCTGCTGACACTGAAATATTATGGTTGGCGCTTGTTCAGACTCTGAGAATATGGTGCTACAGTTATTTAATGATTGATAACAGTCGCACAGTAAAAATAGAAACGTGTCATCCCATCCATCCATCATTGGGTTGTAACCGGGTGGCACTCTAAAATGAACACTGTCACAGAAATAGGTTATTACCTCTTTGTCTATTGGGTTTATTCATTTGCTGCTCTCTCTCTCTGCGGGCCTCTATTTTTTTACTGCTGTTGTGTTCCTCACGCATCCACAGCAGTGGTATTTTCTACCGCAGTTATGTCATTCCGCTACTGAGGAGGTGTGCATGAAGCTTGGCTTTGTAGGCAATTAGGTTCTTGTTATAGACTCCAAGAGTCTAAAGGCGGTTTTCAGCTGTGTCCATGGAATCCTCTTCAGTTGTACAACAGAGCCACTAACGCAGAGGTGTCCAAACTACGGCTCGTGGGCCAAGTGTGCCCACCAATGTCTTAAATGTGACGGCATTAGTTTGATAAAGAAAGGATTCCTACCCATAGGGAGATTGCATACCTGCCAACTACTCCGGTTTTCCCATAATTAGTACGGTTTTCATCAACCTATTCCGGGTTACGGTTGCAGTGATAAAAAATACGGTTTTTCATTAATTAAATTTTTTATTTTATTTTTAAGTTTTATTCACGAAATCGCGTAACAACAATGACAATCGACACTGCTTCCCGTAACTTCCTATCGAGCCATTCCGAATGCCATGCGGGAGGCTATTTATAGCACCGCTGCCAAGCACGAGGCACCTGTTGCCCATTGTTTCCAAACGAGCGAACGATCACGGAATCAGCCGGAGAAAAATCGCAAACGAGTCTTAAACCGAAAAGAAAACTGCAGTCATTCCGTGAAAAATATTCAAAAGCCTATCCGGGAATAATTATCCGTTCCAAAAAGGGTGAAAACTACGCGAATTGCACCTTGTGCAGACAAGATTTTTCGATCGGACACGGAGGAATTAGCAATGTAAAAGACCACGTTGGGACAAAAAAACACAAGTCTAATGCCGTTGCTAAATTTGGATTTTAGCCACAAAAAGGTAATGACACCAATGTTATCTATTGGAATTGTTTAGTACTGTTATACTGTTAAAAGTGTTTATACCATTTATGCTTTCAAGTCCAAGTTGAAGAAATCTTGTTAAATGTTGACAGCATAACTACCAAAATACAGAAGTATGTCCTTAATATTTTTGCAGTGCTATTTCTGTTGAAAAGTGTGCCACTTTTCAAGTGTCTGATGGCTTAAATTAATTTTCATTAATTTTTCATATTTTGAATTCTTTTGAAAGGCTTACAAAAAAACTACATTTGAATTGTAATTCCATGCTATTGACAGGACTATTAATTTTAATGAAGTTAGCTTACCATGTTTACAGTATGATAATTGTGATAGAAATGTGAATTTTAGGCACAGAATATTTTTTACAATTGAACAAGGCAGTAGATTATACAAGCTTGGACAGAAAGTTAATAATGACACCAATTTTTTTTAAATGGAATTGTTTAGTACTGTTTTACCATTTGTTTACTGTAAAAAGTGTTTATACTGTTTATACTTTCAATTAACAAATTGAAGTCTTGTGAAAGGTTGACAGGATAACTGGCATTAACTGTCAAAATAATGTCAAACTATTGAAGTTAGCTTACAGAATAAACATGTCAATCAACCCATATGATTTTTGCTGTAATATTTTTGTTTTGAAAAGTCACTGTGATTGATAGAAAAGTGATGGTTTTAGCAACATTTTAACCTGTCTGATTGCAATCAATCATTTTGCTAACATATCACCAAATAATGGTCAATGTGAGTAATTCAGGTCAATTACCTTTTATCATGCTCCAGCATTCACTTTTATGACCCAATGCAAACAACCTTACCTAGTCATGGCGCAAAAACAAAAATCCAACCAACACAAAATGCCAGACACGGTCACACATTATACACCCTGCTCCCTGACCTTGGTGGACATTATAAAAAACGTCCATGTTCCATAAAAAAATTCACAATTAGCATGATGTGGAAAATGCAAAAACACTATGCACACTTATCCATGTTTGGTGCATTTAGCTGCTTGATATTTCTGATTGGTTACAAAGCTTTAAGGAAGTTGTCACAGAAATAAACAAGGAAGTTGAATGTTCACGTACTCCTTAGGGATGTCCCGATCCGATATTTGGATCGGATCGGCCGCCGATATTTGCCAAAAAATGCGTATCGGCAAGGCATGGGAAAATGCCGATCCAGATCCCGTTTAAAAAAAACAAACTCCGGTCCGTGTTTTCCAACGCACAGATTTAAATAATACATTCCACTTTTCTGCTGCTCCCTATTTTCGTTCCGCATTTTCCAGCACACCTTCAACACATCCTGTCTGTGGATTCTCACGCAGTTGCTTTTAGCTGCTGGCATTACACTACAGGCTCTTCTCACTCCTTCTTCTGTCTCCTTCTCACAGACAGCAAGCGCAACTTCTTACACACGTCACATACGTATACGTCCTCTCCCAGCAGAGAGGTAGCAGCATGGCTAACGTTAGCTGTGATGCTAGCGCAGCCGCTAAGGTGCGCGCCTGCTCAAACGTCCTCTGCGCACGGCAAATCTATGCCACGCACAAAATCAAATAAAAAAATAAGTGCATAACAATTTTCGACACAAGGACACGACAGAGAAAACAGTTTTCGTCATCATTGTTCAAATATTGTGACATCTGTCGAGACGCTTATCTCCATTCGGTGCCACACGTCCACACCATCAAAATGCCGAGGCAAAAATTTCCACATCAACACCGTATGAAAAAATTAGTGATTTTTTTTTAGTTGTGATTTCCTTCTCTGCATGAAAGTTTAAAAGTAGCATATATTAATGCAGTATGAAGAAGAATGTTTTAATGTAGACATGCAAGCCTTGAAAGAACATTTTGAAAATCAAGACTACATTTCCTGCAAATGGGTGCATTTCTACCCTATATTTTAACTTTAGATTTATTCTCATATCAAACTCTTTTGGCTGTCTTTTTGACACTTACATCCGGCGCCCCCCTCCACACCCTGGATTATAAATAATGTAAATAATTCAATGTGATTATCTTGTGTGATGACTGTATTATGATGATAGTATATATCTGATAGTATATATCTGTATCATCAATCAATTTAAGTGGACCCCGACTTAAACAAGTTGAAAAACTTATTGGGGTGTTACCATTTAGTGGTCAATTGTACGGAATATGTACTTCACTGTGCAACCTACTAATAAAAGTCTCAATCAATCAATCAAAACACATAGAATCATCATACTGCTGTGATTATATGCATCAAGTGTTCATTCAAGGCTTAGGCAAAATATCGAGATATATATCGTGTATCGCAATATGGCCTTAAATATCGCAATATTAAAAAAAGGCCATATCGTCCAGCCCTAGTTCAATGATGCCATTTCTGTTTGTCATGTATAATTTTGTCTATTTTGTGTTTATCCTTGAATAAACAGGTCAGTTTCTTGTTACCAACCATTGTGTATTATTCAAACTCCCCTCATTCAGCTGGCTAGTTGTTATCAAGAGTACTAAAACCCTTTTCAACATGATTCTGACAACTAAGTAGGCTAAATAACTTTAAACTTTAATACATGCTCGGATAGGCCAGTATCGGTCAGTATCGGTATCGGTCAGTATCGGTATCGGATCGGAAGTGCAAAAACCTGGATCGGGACATCCCTAGTACTTTTAATATCCAAATATATTTCATTATACATCTATTACATCAATATAATATGTAGAACAACAACAACAACAAAACAATGAAATGTAGGAATATGAATGTATCTGTCGATGTATTGGTACATCGTTACACCCCTAATCACTATGTTTAGTCATTTCCTAAGTAGCTTCCACAGTCAATGGAACACTCTCTGCTAAAATGCAAGCATGAGTCATTGTTAGTTGTTTTGCAGCGGTTTATGTCGCTTCTCTCTTTAAATAGTTTTCAGGCTAGAAAGAGATGCAGCAGCATCAGCTTTGCCAACGTCTGTGTGGGCGTCTTTGACAGTCTGTGCCTATTTGTCCTACTTTACTTTTTAATATTGTCACACTCACCAATCAGTGCTCAGACATTGAAAAGAATAGGACCTTATCTAATCCGAGGATTTCCACAATAAAGGTGTAACTGCTGGCATCGTGAAGAACTGTTAACTCCAGTCTTTTTTAAGTATACCGTATTTTCCCAACCATAGGGCGCACCGGATTATCAATCAATCAATCAATGTTTACTTATAAGGTGCACTGCTGATGAGTGTGTCTAATCATGTCTATTTTCATACACCAGGCATACTGGCAACTCTCTAATAACTAAAGTTCCTTGGGTGAATAATGTCAACTCACTACACCGGTATGTTTTAGTGCTTTCATGGTGAGTTTACTGACAGATATAAGTAAGAACTTTACACTTCACATAACAGGAAAATAGAGAAAAAGAAGAAGCTTATCCACTACGGCAAAGGCGGACACGCGCAAATTGTCAGGACTTATGCAGATCCAAAATACAGATCAGCAGGTACCAGAAGATAAGAAAAGTCTCTTTTGCATAATATTGCGAAACAAAACAGCAGATAATGTCTTACCTTATACACACACCATAATAATACTCCTATGTTGAAGCACAGTACAATCCATTAAGCGGTGTGACTTCATAGCTTACCAAAGTCCTACTAAAACATTTTGATTTTTGGACGCCGTGTGTAATGTTCTATATTTTCAATGGAACATATGCAATGTTGGTGTTGTTTACTTGAGTCATATTGCAGTCTACACGTATCTTTTATGTGTGACTGCCATCTACTTGTCACACGTATTTCACCGTGTACCAAATAAAATAGCTTCGAGGTCAGTAAGCCCAACCAAAAATGATTCTGTACATAGGCGCAGCGGGTCATAAGGCGCAGTCGAGTTTTGAGAAAATGAAAGGATTTTAAGTGCGCCTTATAGTCCGAAAAGTACGGTAATCAGAAATGGCATTTTTTAATCACATTTTTTGTTTGTGTGCGCCACATTATCTGACATGGTCCGCCACATTATTTGACATGGTCCACCACATTATTTGACATGGTCCACCACATTATCTGACATGGTCCACCACATTATTTGACATGGTCCACCACATTATTTGACATGGTCCACCACATTATTTGACATGGTCCGCCACATTATTTGACATGGTCCACCACATTATTTGACATGGTCCACCACATTATTTGACACGGTCCACCACATTATTTGACATGGTCCACCACATTATTTGACATGGTCCACCACATTATTTGACATGGTCCACCACATTATTTGACATGGTCCACCACATTATTTGACATGGTCCACCACATTATTTGACATGGTCCACCACATTATTTGACATGGTCCACCACATTATTTGACATGGTCCACCACATTATTTGACATGGTCCACCACATTATTTAACGTGGTCCACCACATTATTTGACATGGTCCACCACATTATTTGACATGGTCCACCACATTATTTGACATGGTCCACCACATTATTTGACATGGTCCACCACATTATTTGACATGGTCCACCACATTATTTGACATGGTCCACCACATTATTTGACATGGTCCACCACATTATTTGACATGGTCCACCACATTATTTGACGTGGTCCACCACATTATTTAACGTGGTCCACCACATTATTTGACATGGTCCACCACATTATTTGACATGGTCCACCACATTATTTGACATGGTCCACCACATTATTTGACATGGTCCACCACATTATTTGACATGGTCCACCACATTATCTGACATGGTCCAACACATTATTTGACATGGTCCACCACATTATTTGACATGGTCCACCACATTATTTGACATGGTCCACCACATTATTTGACATGGTCCACCACATTATTTGACATGGTCCACCACATTATTTGACATGGTCCACCACATTATTTGACATGGTCCACCACATTATTTGACATGGTCCACCACATTATTTAACGTGGTCCACCACATTATTTGACATGGTCCACCACATTATTTGACATGGTCCACCACATTATTTGACATGGTCCACCACATTATCTGACATGGTCCACCACATTATCTGACATGGTCCACCACATTATCCGACATGGTCCACCACATTATCCGACATGGTCCACCACATTATTTGACATGGTCCACCACATTATTTGACACTGTCCGCCACATTATTTGACATGGTCCACCACATTATTTGACATGGTCCACCACATTATCTGACAAGGTCCGCCACATTATTTGACATGGTCCACCACATTATTTGACATGGTCCACCACATTATTTGACATGGTCCACCACATTATCTGACATGGTCCGCCACATTATTTGACATGGTCCACCACATTATTTGACATGGTCCACCACATTATTTGACATGGTCCACCACATTATCTGACATGGTCCACCACATTATTTGACATGGTCCACCACATTATTTGACATGGTCCACCACATTATTTGACGTGGTCCACCACATTATTCGACATGGTCCGCCACATTATTTGACATGGTCCACCACATTATTTGACATGGTCCACCACATTATTCGACATGGTCCGCCACATTATTCGACATGGTCCACCACATTATTTGACGTGGTCCACCACATTATTTGACGTGGTCCACCACATTATTTGACATGGCCAGGCTATTTTAAATAATATTTCTTCCCTCACTCTTTGTTGATGCTGCACATTCTCTGTGTCTTCACCCTGCACCTTTGCAGCTCCATTTTGAGTCACAGCATCCCAATGCGTGTGTCTTACCTTCCCACCTTATCATCTATTCATCCTTCATTGGCAGACAGTACACCACAGATGTGTGTGTGTGTGTGTGTGTGTGTGTGTGTGTGTGTGTGTGTGTGAAGGAGGGGGAGGGAATCTATTTTTTGTCACTTAGCAGCCTCCCCTCCTCCAGACGTAAGAAAGAAAAAAGAGTAGAGATGCGTGTGTGATTATGTGTGTCACTGATGTGTTACACAGTCCTAATCTGCTTCAAGCAAGGCGTCTGTTGCACAAGGTCGTTACTCTTTGCTTTCAGTAAGTGTGCAGGCTGACAGCGCGATGGAAGAGCCATTATTGTCCATTGGTGGTCAACAACCTCTACTAAAGGTTTATTTGCCTTATTTTTGATGTGAAAGGCTGCTTTGGAAGCATTTTCTGCACAACCTTTGCGAAGGGTGTGACACTTTTGTAAAGGGAAAGCAGCTAACCAAGTGAAAGAATGAAAACTCCCTTATTAAATATTTATTGATTTAATTCTGAGTGCTGATGTTACAATGTAGACCCTTTTTAAAGTGCCTTTCTATTTTGTGCCTGTAACTTTAATGCTAATGAGCATTATTTCATCAAGTACTGCCTCCAAGTTAAGTTAAAGTAGCAATGATTGTGACACACACACACTAAGTGCGGTGAAATTTGTCCTCTGCATTTGACCCATCCGCTTGTTCACCCCCTGGGAGGTGAGGGGAGCAGTGAGCAGCAGCGGTGGCCACGCCCGGGAATCATTTTTAATTATTTAACCCCCAATTCCAACCCTTGATGCTGAGTGCCAAGCAGGGAGGTAGTGGCTCCCATTTTTTTAGTCTTTGGGGGATTTGAACCCACAACCTACCGATCTCAGGGCGGACACTCTAACCACTAGGCCAGTGTTTTTCAACCTTTTTTGAGCCAAGGCACATTTTTTTCATTGAAAAAATTCTGAGGCACACAATCATTAAAAAAATGAAACTCAGCAGCCGATGTTGACAGTAAAAAGTCGTTGTCGCAAGTGTTGGATATGACTTTAAACCATAACCAAACATGCATCACTATAGCTCTTGTCTCAAAGTAGGTGTACTGTCACGATCTGTCACATCACACTGTGACTTATTTTAAGGTTTTTGGTGTGTTCCTGTGTGTAGTGTTTTAGTTATTGTCTTGCGCTCCTATATTGGTGGCTTTTCCCGTTTTATTGGTGTTTTCCTGTAGCAGTTTCATGTCTTCCTTGAACGCTATTCTCTGCATCTGCTTTGTTTTAGCAATCAAGAATATTCAAGTTGTTGCTATCCTTTTTTGTGGGGACATTGATGATTGTCATGTCATGTTCGTATGTACTTTGTGGACGCTCCACACGCTGTAAGTCTTTGCTGTCGTCCAGCATTGTGTTTTTGTTTGCTTTGTAGCCAGTTCAGTTTTAGTTTCGTTCTGCATAGCCTTTCCTAAGCTTCAATGCCTTAATTTTCTTATGGGCACTCACCTTTTGTTTATTTTTGGTTTAAGCATTAGACACCATTTTTACCTGAACGCTGCCTCCCGCCGTTTCCGACATCTACGATGCAATTAGTTACCTGCTGCCACCTACTGATATGGAAGAGTATGACATGGTAAGTCTGCCGGTCTCCAGACAGCACAGACACTCAACAACAACACATTATTTGCGGATTACTGGTTTGCAAAAAATATTTTTAACCCAAATAGGTGAAATTAGATCATCTCCCACGGCACACCAGACTGTATCTCACGGCCGCAGCACAGTGGTTGAAAAACACTGCACTAGGCCACTCACATTAAAATACAGCACCCTAGTAGGCCTAAGGATTAGTTAAAAACAAATCAGAGGGTTAATTTAAGTATATTTATGGCCACTGTAATATTACACAGTTTGAACAGTAACACTGTGTTTGAAAATAGGAAAATAAAACCTTGTACTTAAATCAAGCGATTCTTTGGCCTACTTACTACAAGATGGAGCCACGTACCACTAGTGCAGAGGTGCGCACACTTTTTCTGCAGGCGACCTACTTTTCAATGTACCAAGTGGAGGGCATCTACCTCTTTTATATATATCATTAGGGCCCGCATGGCCCATTGCATAAGGACTCCCTGTGGGAGTCCTTATGCAATGGGACATAAGGACCTATTGAATTTGTAAGGTTTTATTCTTTCTTTATTATTCTTCCGCCGCCTCTTTGAGCACTAATTTGACCCACTTAACATGCTTCAAAACTCACCATATTTTACCCACCCATCAGGACCTGCGAAAATTGTCTTTTAATAAAAAAAACGAACCCCAAAACTCAAAATTGCGCTCTAGCGCCCCCTAGGAAAAAAAAAAACTAGACTGCCTATATCTCCCACTAGGAATATCGGAGAAACATGAAACAAAAACCTCTATGTAGGTCTGACTTGGACCTAGTTTTCATAATTGTATATCATCGGGCAGAAATCAACAGGAAGTTGGCAATTCCCCCTTCAAGACAAAAAAGTACTAAAAACAGTCACTTTTGCCTCTTTGAGCTGTAATTTGACCCCCTTAACACGCTTCAAAACTCACCAAACAGAACGCACACATCAGGACTGTCAAAAATTGTGATCTAATAAAAAAACCTAACCCCAAATTTAAAAATTGCGCTCTAGAGCAATTTTTGAATAAAACGGAGAAAAAACTGCTCCTCGGGAGAAAAAAATGACAAAACTGCCTGTAACTCCCACTGGGAAGGTCGGAGAGACATGAAACAAAATCCTCTCCGTAGGTCTCACTTAGACCTACATTTCATAAATTGACAACCCCCAGCAAAAATCTACAAGAAGCTTGCTATTCCCCCTTCAACACAACATTTTTTTAAAAACCGGTCACCTTTCTTCAAACATTATCTCCTCTGAGCGTGTTTGTTGTTTCGGCTTCAAACTAACACAGGAGAGAGATTGAACCCTTTTGATTAAAAGTTATCGAAAGAGTTTTAATACCGGCTCCGGTTTTGATTTTATGACCCTTCAAAGAGCCGCTGCGCTGATGCTGCTGTTTTTTCAAGAAGGCTGCTTAAAAGCAGGAAGCACCAGCGTGCCCACACAATGCAGACAAGGTAGGTACACTAAACAAAAGTATTGGGACAATTCGAACTAAAAGTAGACAAAAGTATTGGGACACTTATGACGAAAACTGAACAAAAGTATTGGGACACTTAGGACTAGCACCTGCCAAATATGCGGGCCCGACCAATGCTGCTTGCAGCTTTAATTTATATTGATTTATTTATGAAAGGGAGGTTAACAAGTTAAATGTGTTTAGTGATAATACAAGCATGTTTAACATTCCTTTCTTTCATGAAGACAAGAATATAAGTTGATGACTTGCTTTGATTGGAATCAGACAATAGTGATGATAACCTCCACATTTTACAATGGAGGAGAAAAAAAGTCCTCCTTTCTGTCCAATACCACATGAAAGTGCTTTTTGCCATCTTATTTGTCCAGCTTCTATACTCCTTTTTATACACTTTACAAGAAATACATTACACCAGCTTTCTGAGACTTTTATTTTGTTAACACGGGCAGAATGAAGCAGGGCTTTTATTGTGAAGACAGGAACTGTGCAGCGGTCTTCAGGGTTTTGACGGCAGGTACGGCGCGAGAGTCTGTTGAAATAAAAAAGTGTTTCTCGCCTTCCTGTCGGTCAATTTTTCTTAATAATGATCTGGCAGCAGCCGGCGTCATCTCACAACACCCTCAGTGACCAAAGTGACGTCTTGGTGAATAGTGATGATCCATCATTTTTAGGTACATTTTTTTTATGCCTGGCTGGCGGTGGACTGACACACCCTCTGCCATCCACCATGTCAGGTTCAAACACTGATGACATCTATTAAACAGACAAGAAGCAAGGAATCATGCAGAGACAGAGTTCAATTTGGCTCAATGAGGAGAGACGTGTTGGGCTGTACACCTAGTTACAGTTCCAACCTACGCTCTGAGGTGCAGCCCCACGTGCTCTTCTATTTATTTGGGAGGTCCCTGGTTACATCACTGAGGCTGCTTCTGAAGGAAAGAGGGTAATTTCAGCAGCCCCAGTTAGACACAATATAGGATTATTCAGAAATGGAAACGTGCTGACACTCGTGATATCGCTCTGTTTCTGCTTTGTCTGAGTCATGGTACTCGATGTTCTGGACACAAACACTGATACGAGATGACTCGCAATCCGAGATTGCAAGTTGTCCCTTTGCACAGATAGAAAAGTACAACTTCAGCACAATTGATAATAACTATAGCAACGGCCTTTAGGCATAAGACTTGTGTGATAACTTACACATAATTGCGATTGACGTAATGTGCACCCCTGCTTTAGATAAACAACATCTGATGGTGTTGCTGTAGCGTGGTCAACATGGTGCAGACATGAACAACAACAACAACAACAATAATGCCTTGTTTATGTTTGCCAGCCTTTTGCTGCTACATGTAAAGCATGTTGCTTTGTGCCCACTGACATCCAACCTGCTCTCTGTAAGCTGTAGTGAAACAAGCAGGCGTAGGAGGACCGCTACAAACGTCTGGCTTGTTAGAGAGCCAGCATTTTCCGATGAAAAGGTGTCGTCACTACACGGCGGCATTGTTTTTGGAACCAGTTTAACTACATACTGCAAATGCTCCAATTAATGCCTCTCTATTCATAAGGCAAGTATAGTTATGTTCATAATAATAGCAGTGTGTTTAAAAAGGTGAGTAAACCTCAAAATTCTTCAAATAAATGGTATTTTAATGAACACAAATGCATTGGAGACACTGCACATTCTATTTCAAAGCCAGAAAATTTGAAAAAAGTAATTGAATTTGATATTTTACAGAAAGTCAATAAATATCAAACCAAAAAATAGCAGTGCTGACATATTTCTTTACAAAACTCAAATGTATTGTATGAATTAAGAAAGGCTTTCAGATTCAACTTTCTTGAGAATCATTAACTAATATTTAGGGTTTCTGATAACTGCTTCACATCTGTGGCACATGGAGTCCACCAACAAGGTATTGCAGCCCAGGACAATTGTACTACGTTCCACAATTCCTCTGCATTTCTTGTTTTTGCCTCATGAACAGCATTTTTATGTCAGCCCACAAGTTTTCAATGGGATTAAGGTTCGGGGATTGTGCTGGCCACTCCATTACTTGAATTCTGTTTGTCTAGAACCATGGTTATGCTCGCTTGCTGGTGTGTTTGGGGGTCATTGTGTCGTTGAAACACCCATTTCAAGGGTATTTCCTCTTCAGCATAGGGCAACATGCAGTGTTGGGTTAGTTACTGAAAACCAGTAACTAGTTACAGTTACTAGTTACTTTATTTCGAAAGTAACTCAGTTACTAACTCAGTTACTTAAACCAAAAAGTAATGCGTTACTGTGAAAAGTAACTATTTAGTTACTTATATATTTATTTTTATTTTTTTAAGGCCCCATTTAATGCCCTTTTAGCCTTCATTTTAGTACTGTTATTGCACTGGAGAATAATACAATCTGTTGATCAACTTGACATGCATTTGCATCACTCAACTCTGCTAAGCAATGTGCTCTACATACAACACACAAAGACAAAGATATGTTTTAAAGGGCCAATTTGTTTCAGACCAGAACAAATTGACAAAACTATTTTAAATAGCTGCAACTTAACATACATAAGTAACAAACAGCATAATAACAACATAGCTGTAAAACAAGAAAGGCACACACTACATACATAAAGCCTAACTAGGCGTTTTTTTTATCTCAAGAAATTCTGACACAAAATCATGTCTGAAGCCCAGAACACTCTACACATTTCCCCACTTAGTTTAGAGAAAAGGAAATATTAGCCTGGCCCACTAGCATCCCTCTTTAGGTTTGTGAACTTTATAGTCTAAACATTTAGAGTGATGTGATAATCAAACACTCTAAAAGTCTAAAATGAAAGAGTATATAAGAGAATTGACAGAGTGTGTCAGTGCCTCGTTAAAATCCAGCCGCTTTTGGAGGTGGAGGTGAAGTGTGTGTCTCTTTACTAGCTTCGTCGAAGCATGTTGTTTTTGTAGCTGTTTCAGCATATTTGAAACTTACATTCAACTAAAATGTTCTTTTCTTTGTGGTCGATAAAAGAAACGTACTGAAAATATCTCCATTTTAAGAAACTCGTCTTCGGGGTTCGCCATGACGTCTTGATAGTAGACACAGACACGCCCCCTCCCACACACACACACTCACACGCACACACACACGTACACACAGACAGCGCGCGGCGCACCTCTTTTTTGTCGCCTCTTCAGCAGCGCTGCAACACTCAGATCTTCTCAGTTTCTAGCCGATACTACATAAAAAATAACGCAAAATAACGCAGTAACGCATCATGTAGTAACGGTAACTGAGTTACTGAATATAAAAAATAACGCGTTAGATTACTAGTTACCGTTACAGTAACGCGTTACTTTGTAACACGTTAGTCCCAACACTGGCAACATGTATTCTGATGTACTCAAACTGATCCATGATCCCTGGTATGCGATGAATAGGACCAACACCATAGTACGAGAAACATCCCCATATCATGATGTTTGCACCACCATGCTTCACCGTCATCACTGTGTACTTGGGCTTGAATTCAGTGTTTGCAGGACGTCTGACAAACTGTCTGTGGCCCTTAGACCCAAAAAGAACAATCTTACTCTCATCAGTCCCCAAATATTACGCCATTTCTTTTTAGGCCAATCAATGTGTTCTTTGGCAAATTGTAACCGCTTCAGCACACGTCTTTTTTTTTAACAATGGGACTTTGCGGGGGCTTCTTGCTGGTAGTTTGGCTTCACATTGACGTGGTCTGATTGTTCCAGTACTCACAGGCCATTTTAGATCTTCTTTCATCCTCCTGGAGCTGATCATTGGCTGAGCCTTTGCCATTTTGGTTATTCTCCCATCCATTCCAATAGTAATTTTTCTTTTTCTTCCTCGCCTTTTTGGTTTTGGCTGCCGTTTTAGGCAAGGCAACTTTATTTGTATAGCACTTTTCATACACAAGGCAGACTCAAAGTGCTTCACAGACAACAAAGTGAAATGAAAGAAAATAAAAGCAAAATGAAAATGCAGACAATAAAAATAAAAACAGTGCGGACGTTAAAAATTAAAAGATTTAGCTGAAAGCTAAGGTGAACATAAAAGTTTTCAGTCTAGTTTTAAAAGTAGTCAGAGTTGGGGAAAGTCTTGACATCTTCAGGAAGTTTATTCCAGCTATTTGTTGCATAGTGACTGAATGATGCTCTCCCTTGATTTGACTTTACTCTGGGAACCGCTAGCAGATTGGTCTCAGAAGATCTTAGTGATCTAGAAGGCTTATACAGTGGGAGCATATCGGTGATATACTTCGGCCCGAGACCATGTAGTGATTTATATGTGAGCAGGAGAATTTTGAAATCAATTCTCTGATGTACAGGGAGCCAATGTAAGGATTTAAAGGGGAACATTATCACCAGACCTATGTAAGCGTCAATATATACCTTGATGTTGCAGAAAAAAGACCATGTATTTTTTTAACCGATTTCCGAACTCTAAATGGGTGAATTTTGGCGAAATAAACGCCTTTCTATTACTCGCTCTCGGAGCGATGACGTCACAGCAATCCGCCATTTTCTCAAACACCGAGTCAAATCAGCTCTGTTATTTTCCGTTTTTTTCGACTGTTTTCCGTACCTTGGAGACATCATGCCTCGTCGGTGTGTTGTCGGAGGGTGTAACAACACCAACAGGGACGGATTCAAGTTGCACCAGTGGCCCAAAGATGCCAAAGTGGCAAGAAATTGGACGTTTGTTCCGCACACTTTACCGACGAAAGCTATGCTACGACAGAGATGGCAAGAATGTGTGGATATCCTGCGACACTCAAAGCAGATGCATTTCCAACCATAAAGTCAAAGAAATCTGCCGCCAGACCCCCATTGAATCTGCCGGAGTGTGTGAGCAATTCAGGGACAAAGGACCTCGGTAGCACGGCAAGCAATGGCGGCGGTTTGTTCCCGCAGACGAGCGAGCTAAACCCCCCTGGATGTCTTGGCTCACACCGAAAATGATCATGAGAAGAATATCGACCCTAGCTTCCCTGGCCTGCTGACATCAACTCCAAAACTGGACAGATCAGCTTTCAGGAAAAGAGCGCGGATGAGGGTATGTCTACAGAATATATTAATTGATGAAAATTGGGCTGTCTGCACTCTCAAAGTGCATGTTGTTGCCAAATGTAAACCTAGTTCATAGTTGTTAGTTTCCTTTAATGCCAAACAAACACATACCAATCGTTGGTTAGAAGGCGATCGCCGAATTCGTCCTCGCTTTCTCCCGTGTCGCTGGCTGTCGTGTCGTTTTCGTCGGTTTCGCTTGCATACGGTTCACACCGATATGGCTCAATAGCTTCAGTTTCTTCTTCAATTTGGTTTTCGCTACCTGCCTCCACACTACAACCATCCGTTTCAATACATGCGTAATCTGTTGAATCGCTTAAGCCGCTGAAATCCGAGTCTGAATCCGAGCTAATGTCGCTATAGCTTGCTGTTCTTTCCGCCATGTTTGTTTGTGTTGGCTTCACTATGTGACGTCACAGGAAAATGGACGGGTGGTTAAAATCAGGCACTTTGAAGCTTTTTTTAGGGATATTGCGTGATGGGTAAAATTTGGAAAAAAACTTCGAAAAATAAAATAAGCCACTGGGAATTGATTTTTAATGGTTTTAACCCTTCTGGAATTGTGATAATGTTCCCCTTTAAGAATTGGTGTAATGTGCTCACATTTTTTGGTCTTTGTTAGAACTCTAGCAGCAGCGTTCTGAACAAGCTGTAGCTGCCTGACAGTTTTTTTTGGGAAGACCTGCAAGGAGACCATTACAATAGCCTACTGGTAATAATACATATTTTAAAGCGTTTGATATCATTTTAGCTGAACAGCCTATCATTTTCTGCACTTCTTTATAGTTTTCCCCCTCTTTTATTCATTTCTTAATCAAAGAACGCTTTTCTTCTTGAACGACCCATTTTACTCTGTTTTCCAAGGACAAATGCACAGCCAGCATATGCAGCGTCAGTTGCCTTGATCCTTAATTAAGGGCCACCTGTTTAACACCTTTTTTTCCCACATAATTAATGATGTCACTTATGGAACTCTTCTCGCCCGGAAAAGGGTGGAGTGCCATCTCCGGGTTGGGGAGGAGATCTTGCCCCAAGTGGAGGAATTCAAGTACCTGGGAGTCTTGTTCACGAGTGGGGGAAGAGTGGATGGTGAGATCGACAGGCGGATCGGTGCGGCGTCTTCAGTAATGCGGACGCTGTATCGATCCGTTGTGGTGAAGAAGGAGCTGAGCCGGAAGGCAAAGCTCTCAATTTACCGGTCGATCTACGTTCCCATCCTCACCTATGGTCATGAGCTTTGGGTTATGACCGAAAGGACAAGATCACGGGTACAAGCGGCCCAAATGAGTTTCCTCCGCCGGGTGGCGGGGCTCTCCCTTAGAGATAGGGTGAGAAGCTCTGTCATCCGGGGGGAGCTCAAAGTAAAGCCGCTGCTCCTCCACATGGAGAGGAGCCAGATGAGGTGGTTCGGGCATCTGGTCAGGATGCCACCCGAACGCCTCCCTAGGGAGGTGTTTAGGGCACGTCCGACCGGTAGGAGGCCACGGGGAAGACCCAGGACATGTTGGGAAGACTATGTCTCCCGGCTGGCCTGGGAACGCCTCGGAGTCCCACAGGAAGAGCTGGACGAAGTGGCTGGGGAGAGGGAAGTCTGGGCTTCCCTGCTTAGGCTGCTGCCCCCGCGACCCGACCTCGGATAAGCGGAAGAAGATGGATGGATGGACTTATGGAACTCAGCACTGCTATTTTTTTTTTAACACTCCCCTTTAAGTAAATGATTCAGTTTGATAAACATGATAAACATGATAAACATTCTGAATTTATTTAACTCATCCATTCTTTCATTCTTTCACTCACAAAATAATCTTACTTATCTCAACATATGAAATGTAACTTACTTCACCAATTATTATTTATTTATTTACTTATTTTATTGTGATTACTTATGGAGTATATTGTGAATAAATTGAGAACAGGAAGTGAACAAAAGTTTTAGCAACTGTTATGTAAAAGAAAAGGGGTAGGATTAAATAAGCTGTGCTTCTTCCTACTCCTTTTACAACACGTTGAAAAGAGAAACTGGAGATTGTGATGTATCATGTTGTATACTTGCATGTTCGAAATAAACTCAAACTCAACTCAACTCAAGTTTCACAGAATCAGCAGCAAAACCTGTTGGTTTTCTATACCTTTACTAAACCTTCTAGAAACTTACTTGCAGTGTAGAAGTTGAAATTCTAACAAAAACAGTGATTTCTCTTGCTAGTGATGTGGGACTGCTATTATTTTGAACACAACTGCACATACTGGGCTCCCTAGTTGGTGCCACGTCATAAAACATAAACAGCTGCTGCTGATAAAGTACTTGTTGTGTCTGAAACAACAAGCTGCATTTGAAGTATGCCTTGTTGGCATCTCTGCACTCCTCAGCTGTAAATCAGTGCCGTGTTGTTGTTGGCAATCAACAGTATCAGCCCGCGCAGGGGTGCTCATTGTGTGGATGGCCAGCAAGCGGTGGATGGTGGAGGGTGTGTCATTCAACCGCCAGCCAGGCATTAAAAAAAAATAATCCTAAAAATGATGGATCAACAATCGTCACCAAGACGTCACTTTGGTCACTTGATTGACATTCACAGCACCAGAGGGTCTTGTAAGATGATGCCGGCTGCTGCCAGGTCATTATTAAGAAAAAACGACCGACAGGAAGGCCAGAAACACTTTTTCTTTCAACAGACTCTCACGTCAAAACTCTAAAGACCGACTGCACAGTTCCTGTCTTCACAATAAAAGCGCTGCTTCAACCTGCCTGCGCTGATAAAATAGAAGTCTCAGAGAGCTGCCGTGCACAAGCTACCAAGCTCCGGAGTTTGCCGCCAATGTACAGTGGTGGTCAAAAGTGTACATACACTTGTAAAGAACATCATGTCATGGCTGTCTTGACTTTACAATCATTTCTACAACTCTTATTTTTTTGTGATGTAGTGATTGGAGCACATACTTGTTGGTCACAAAAAACATTCATGAAGTTTGCTTCTTTTATGAATTTATTATGGCTCTACTGAAAATGTGACCAATCAAAAGTATACATACAGCAATGTTAATATTTGCTTACATGTCCCTTGGCAAGTTTACCTGCAAAAAGGCGCTTTTGGTAGCCATCCACTTGACCACTAAATTGCTGCAGTTCAGCTAAATGTGTTGCTTTTCTGACATGGACTTGTTTCTTCAGCATTGTCCACACGTTTAAGTCAGGACTTTGGGAAGGCCATTCTAAAACCTTCATTCTAGCCTGATTTAGCCATTCCTTTACCACTTTTGAGGTGTGTTTGGGGTCATTGTCCCGTTGGAACACCCAACTGCGCCCAAGACCCAACCTCCGGGCTGATGATTTTAGCTTGTCCTGGAGAATTTGGATGTAATCCTCCTTTTTCATTGTCCCATTTAAAGCAGCAGTTCCATTGGCAGCAAAACAGGCCCAGAGCATAATACTACCACCACCATGCTTGACAGTAGGTATGGTGTTCCTGGGATTAAAGGCCTCACCTTTTCTCCTCCAAACATATTGCTGGGTATTGTGGCCAAACAGCTCCATTTTTGTTTCATCTGACATCAACATGGGCAAAGATAAGACCTTCTGGAGGAAAGTTCTGTAAAAAGTGGCAAAGGAATGGTTAAATCGGGCTAGAATGAAGGTTTTAGAATGGCCTGCCCAAAGTCCTGACTTAAAGGTGTGGACAATGCTGAAGAAACAAGTCCATGTCAAAAAAGCAACACATTTAGCTGAACTGCACCAATTTTGTGGTCAAAAATTGAAGCAGAAGCTTGTGGATGGCTACCAAAAGTACCTTATTGCAGTGAAACTTGTCAAGGGACATGTATTATCCAGATGAGTGGCATGATTCATAATCTAGAATAACTTTGACGGGCCGAGACGCGATGATGCGGGAGCGGAACAGCAGCAAACAAGACACCAATGCTGCAGTGTTGCATAAACTTGCATAATCTTTACGGTTTTGCGGCAGTTTGCATTCATATATGTTGCACTACTGCCATCTTCTTTATAATCACATTAAAGTGCAGCATTAACTATAGTTAGCTCTCGGTTTTCCAATCGAAAAAATACCTTGTCTGTTTTAGCGCTTATCATAACAACACTTATAAGGATGTCCCCATCCAGGTTTTTGCACTTCCGATCCGATACCGATATTGTTTTTGCATTTCCGATCCGATACCGATACTGACCGATACCGATACTGACCGATAATGGCCTATCCGAGCATGTATTAAAGTTTAAAGTTATTTAGCCTACTTAGTTGTCAGAATCATGTTGAAAAGGGTTTTAGTACTCTTGATAACAACTAGCCAGCTGAATTAGGGGAGTTTGAATAATACACAATGGTTGGTAACAAGAAACTGACCTGTTTATTCAAGGATAAACACAAAATAGACAAAATTATACATGACAAACAGAAATGGCATCATTGAAACTAGGACTGGGCGATATGGCCTTTTTTTAATATTGCGATATTTTAAGGCCATATTGCGATACACGATATATATCTCGATATTTTGCTTTAGCCTTGAATGAACACTTGATGCATATAATCACAGCAGTATGATGATTCTATGTGTTTTGATTGATTGATTGAGACTTTTATTAGTAGGTTGCACAGTGAAGTACATATTCCGTACAATTGACCACTAAATGGTAACACCCCAATAAGTTTTTACACTTGTTTAAGTCGGGGTCCACTTAAATTGATTCATGATGCAGATATATACTATCAGATATATACTATCATCATAATACAGTCATCACACAAGATAATCACATTGAATTATTTACATTATTTATAATCCAGGGTGTGGAGGGGGGCGCCAGATGTAAGTGTCAAAAAGACAGCCAAAAGAGTTTGATATGCGAGCACCTTAGAGGGAGCGTTGCTCGCACGGCTGCGCTAGCATCACAGCTAACGTTAGCCATGCTGCTACCTCTCTGCTGGGAGAGGACGTATACGTATGTGACGTATGACGTGACAGTATGTGACGTGTGTAAGAAGGTGCACTTGCTGTCTGTGAGAGGGAGACACAGGAAAGAGTGAGAAGAGCCTGTCGTGTAATGCCAGCAGCTAAAAGCAACTGCGTGACAATTGTGGATGTGTTGAAGGTGTGCTGGAAAATGCGGAACGGAACTTACGGAGCAGCAGAAAAGTGGAATGTATTATTTAAATTGGTGCGTTGGAAAACACGGACCGGAGTTTTTTTTAAACTGGATCTGGATCGGCATTTTCCCATGCCTTGCCGATACGCAATTTTTGGCATTTATCGGCAGATCCGATCCGATATTTGGATCGTATCGGGACATCCCTAAACACATAATATTTGGTTAATATTCAGTTAACGAGATGTAAATCGAGTATTGTTTGCGGGTTTTGGATGGTTATTGAGAGAGTTTTGTGGGCGAAATAGAGAGCCCCCATTGACTCCATTGTTAGCTGACTTTTTAGTTCTTTAATCATTTGTGTGCATTTCCAGTATGACTAATCTGATAACTTGGTCAGAGTGAAGAAGCGTTACCACAGTGACGTCAATCTCCGAAAAATTGCCGAAGGTATTCGGAGCGGAATATTCAAATGATGGCATTTAGCGAAGTTTAGATGGTATTTTCACATACTTTGCGGATCCATCCATCCATCCATCTTCTTCCGCTTATCCGAGGTCGGGTCGCGGGGGCAGCAGCCTAAGCAGGGAAGCCCAGACTTCCCTCTCCCCAGCCACTTCGTCCAGCCCCTCCCGGGAGATCCCGAGGCGTTCCCAGGCCAGCCGGGAGACATAGTCTTCCCAACGTGTCCTGGGTCTTCCCCGTGGCCTCCTACCGGTCGGACGTGCCCTAAACACCTCCCGAGGGAGGCGATCGGGTGGCATCCTGACCAGATGCCCGAACCACCTCATCTGGCTCCTCTCGATGTGGAGGAGCAGTGGCTTTACTTTGAGTTCCCCGCGGATGACAGAGCTTCTCACCCTATCTCTAAGAGAGAGCCCCGCCACCCGGCGGAGGAAACTCATTTCGGCCGCTTGTACCCGTGATCTTGTCCTTTCGGTCATAACCCAAAGCTCATGACCATAGGTGAGGATGGGAACGTAGATCGACCGGTAAATTGAGAGCTTTGCCTTACGGCTCAGCTCCTTCTTCACCACAACGGATCGATACAGCGTCCGCATTACTGAAGATGCCGCACCGATCCGCCTGTCGATCTCACCATCCACTCTTCCCTCACTCGTGAACAAGACTCCGAGGTACTTGAACTCCTCCACTTGGGGCAAGATCTCCTCCCCAACCCGGAGATGGCACTCCACCCTTTTCCGGGCGAGAACCATGGACTCGGACTTGGAGGTGCTGATTCTCATCCCAGTCGCTTCACACTCGGCTGCGAACCGATCCAGCGAGAGCTGAAGATCCTGGCCAGATGAAGCCATCAGGACCACATCATGTGCAAAAAGCAGAGACCTAATCCTGCAGCCACCAAACCGGATCCCCTCAACGCCTTGACTGCGCCTAGAAATTCTGTCCATAAAAGTTATGAACAGAATGGGTGACAAAGGGCAGCCTTGGCGGAGTCCAACCCTCACTGGAAACGTGTCCGACTTACTGCCGGCAATGCGGACCAAGCTCTGACACTGATCATACAGGGAGCGGACCGCCAAAATCAGACAGTCCAATACCCCATACTCTCTGAGCACTCCCCACAGGACTTCCCGAGGGACACGGTCAAATGCCTTCTCCAAGTCCACAAAACACATGTAGACTGGTTGGGCAAACTCCCATGCACCCTCAAGGACCCTGCCCAGAGTATAGAGCTGGTCCACAGTTCCACGACCAGGACGAAAACCACACTGTTCCTCCTGAATCCGAGGTTCGACTATCCGGCGTAGCCTCCTCTCCAGTACACCTGAATAGACCTTACCGGGAAGGCTGAGGAGTGTGATCCCACGATAGTTAGAACACACCCTCCGGTTCCCCTTCTTAAAGAGAGGAACCACCACCCCGGTCTGCCAATCCAGAGGCACCGCCCCCGATGTCCACGCGATGTTGCAGAGTCTTGTCAACCAAGACTTTGTGGATTGTAAACACAATTGTATGTGGTTAAATGGATACAATGAAACACAATTAAGCAACTTGTTTTTCCACTCTACTGCTACTTGAATCCATATTTAGTAATGATTAGTCCAGTGCTGCAATCATTTAGTTGAGTACTTTGTGTGTCTTTTGACACTCTTGTCCATGGACATTGCTCATGTTGCATGTCATGTGACCGTCCCGAGGCTTATGTTAAGGATATCTCTTTAAATCCATACATCCAGTCCTAGCACTTCCTCTGACAAAACACAGCTGTCTTGGCAGTGCCATAAAAATAAATACAAGCACGGAGGCGGCCGAGTACACTTAAATTGCTTCCAGAACCATTAAATGTGTCCCCCCCCCACCCCATAAAAATATGTGGAAAATGACAGGTGGGGGATACATAATTTGAGGTCTGCATAAGGTTTGTTGCCATGGAAACTAAGCTTGTAAGGTGCTGTGCGGCCGTGACACTCGTGTAACATTTGTTCAGACTTTATATGCCTTGTTAGTAGCTCTGTAATGACGGAACCTAGGATGGAACGTAGGGATAATATGCCCTAAAATCTATAATACAGCTTCTTGTGATAACGTGTGTGTATATATATATATATATATATATATATATATATATATATATATATATATATATATATAGTGGTGGTCAAAAGTGTACATACACTTGTAAAGAACATGATGTCATGGCTGTCTTGACTTTACAATCATTTTTATTTGTTTGTGATGTAGTGATTGGAGCACATACTTGTTGGTCACAAAAAACATTCATGAAGTTTGCTTCTTTTATGAATTTATTATGGCTCTACTGAAAATGTGAGGGTCAAAAGTATACATACAGCAATGTTAATATTTGCTTACATGTCCCTTGGCAAGTTTACCTGCAATAAGGCGCTTTTGGTAGCCATCCACAAGCTTCTGCTTGACCACTTGACCACTAAATTTCTACAGTTCAGCTAAATGTGTTGCTTTTCTGACATGGACTTGTTTCTTCAGCATTGTCCACACATTTAAGTCTGGACTTTGGGAAGGCCATTCTAAAACCTTCATTCTACCCTGATTTAGCCATTCCTTTACCACTTTTGAGGTGTGTTTGGGGGTCATTGTCCTGTTGGAGCACCCAACTGCGCCTAAGACCCAACCTCCGGGCTGATGATTTTAGCTTGTCCTGAAGAATTTGGAGGTAATCCTTTTTTTTCCATTGTCCCATTTAAAGCAGCAGTTCCATTGGCAGCGAAACAGGCCCAGGGCATAATACTACCACCACCATGCTTGACGGTAGGTATGGTGTTCCTGGGATTAAAGGCCTCACCTTTTCTCCTCCAAACATATTGCTGGGTATTGTGGCCAAACAGATAGATTTGTGTTTCATCTGACATCACATGGACAAAGATAAGACCTTCTGGAGGAAAGTTCTATGGTCAGATGAAACAAAAATGGAGCTGTTTGGCCTTTAATCCCAGAACCACCATGCCTACCGTCAAGCATGGTGGTGGTAGTATTATGCTCTGGGCCTGTTTTGCTGCCAATGGAACTGCTGCTTTAAATGGGACAATGAAAAAGGAGCATTAGCTCCAAATTGTTCAGGACAAGCTAAAATCATCAGTCTTGGGTGCAGTTGGGTGTTCCAACAGGACAATGACCCCAAACACACCTCAAAAGTGGTAAAGGAATGGCTAAATTAGGCTAGAATGAAGGTTTTTAGAATGGCCTTCCCAAATTCCTGACTTAAATATGTGGACAATGCTGAAGAAACAAGCCCATGTCAGAAAAGCAACACATTTAGCTGAACTGCAGCAATTTAGTGGTCAAGTGGTCAAGCAGAAGCTTGTGGATGGCTACCAAAAGCGCCTTATTGCAGGTAAACTTGCCAAGGGACATGTAAGCAAATATTAACATTGCTGTATGTATACTTTTGATTGGTCACATTTTCAGTAGAGCCATAATAAATTCATAAAAGAAACACACTTCATGAATGTTTTTTGTGACCAACAAGTATGTGCTCCAATCACTACATCACAAAAAAACGTTATTATGGTCTTACCTTTACTTATAAAATAAATCCATGAGCCGCTATTGTGCTGGATTAATGCAATCCTTGACGAGAGTGTTATATCAACTCAAGCCCTCACTTCAACTTTCCACGTGCAAGATTGAATCTATTTAAAAAAAGTGCAACCGAGGGTTTATAAATGTCGCCTATACTGTATGAAACTACAAAATAACAAAGACGGAGGTTCCAATTTACACGAGGACCACTTTATTTACCTTTTTTCAAAAACTTCCACTCCACTCCAACGTGTCGTCACTTCCGCTCTTAGCGCCTTCAAAATAAGAGCTCAAGGCATATACTGTATAACAGCGCATAACAGGAACTTAACATCACAAAGAGGAAAGCCCATAAAAATAGGTTACAAAAGTTATTTAATAAGAAGCCAAAAAGTGCAAAAACAATAATGTTGGTGTTGGAGGAGTTGTGAATTAGGTACACCTGCAGTCTGCAGGTGTACCTAATGTTGTGGCCTTGCAGTCATTCACAACTCCTCCAACACAAACATTTTTGTTTTTGCACTTTTTGGCTTCTTATGAAATAACATTTTTAAATAGATTCAATCTTGCACGTGGAAAGTTTAAGTGTGGGCTTTAGTTGATATAACACTCCCGTCAGCGGTTGCCTTGCATTCTACGGCGGGGGTGCAGGAGGCGAGCCTCAGCCAGTGCGTCTTTTGCAGCCGTTTTATGATCGCTCAGCACAAAAAATACTTTACACACATACAGTTGTTGACCAAATACACTGTACATTATATACCTCAGCTAACTAAACTATGGAAATGTATAATATAGTTCATATAGCAATACGGTCTCACTGCACAGCAGGCCAGCAGTTAGCCGAGTCATTGCGCAATCCATGTTGAGGCACTGAGTGACGTGCCTCAACTGGCTGCTGATCACCGCACCGTCTCTTCTCAGTATTTGAACGGCAAATGTGAAAATTCAGCGATTTTAAATAAAAATAATCTAAAACGGGTGAAGTTAAATGGAAAATAACTTTATAGTATAATCACTGGATACATATAACAATTTAATTAAAAAAAAAAAAAGTTTACATTTTTTTTCTTTCCATGATGGCAGGTGAGGCCCCGCCTCACCTGCCTCTAGTGACTGCACGTCACTGGTGTATACACATATATATATAATGTACGACTAGAGTGTGCACAGTTTGTTGAAGAGTTGTTGAAGCATGAATTGTCTTCTGTTATCTTAAATATGAGTATTTGCTGTTTGCCTTTTATCTTGTACAACTGCAAACATTTGGGCCTGTTGGGACAAATGTGTTGACTTGGACTCCAGATATCTGTCAGCATGAACCACTAAAGCCAACATGATTCCATATTAAATGATATTAAATATCCATTGATGCTCTGTAGAAAAGTGTTCCCCTCTGCTCCAAAGGCGGTGTGAAAAGAGCGAGGTGACTGTGACTTACACGGTTGACGGCACAATTCTAATTGTTGTCTTCCTGCCACAGCAGCGAGTCCCTTGATGCACGACTCCGTTTGTTGCAGCTGACTTTTCTGCACACTAAAGGGTGAACATTTGTCAAAACACACAGCTCTATTGTGCTTGCCTGGGCTATTATTTCTCATTCCTCTCTCAGTTTCTCACACTTGCTCAACAGGCTCCACAACACACTCACCATAAATATGGCTTTTAATACGATGGTGATAATGCGTGTTGTTGCCACATGTGTCTTGCAAATATGACACAACAAACACGTCCTCAACACAATGAAGCTTTCTAGGAAAAGCCACGTCTAAGTCAGCAATCCCCGCCTCTCCATATATGGGCATGTCTGCTGACGTAACTAAGGCTAAAATACATCACTAGCTACTCACTTCCCAAACAGTTTGGAGGAAGTATGACAGAAGGAGAGACTGTTTTATAAATATCTCTGCCATGCCTTTATGGTTTTGAGTCATATTTTCGGGAACTTATGCAGATTCCAAATACAAAAAAACAGGGTACCAACTAGGGTTGTACGGTATACCTGTACTAGTATAGTACGCATTACAAACATAGCAGCTAAAATCATCGGCCTACCCACACCCAACATTTCAGACATAAACCACAGGTCCATCACCCGACTGGCAAAAACAATAGTCCAGGATATCACTCACCCACTACACCAATACATCATCCCACTACCATCAGGGCGCAGGTACAGAACAATCAAATTCCGGAGGGCCCGCCTCAGGAAAAGCCTGATCCCTGCAGCTATAGCCGCCCTTAACAGCAGGCCCGGCCGACCTGTCTGACAATGTGTGTTAGTCATGTATGATGTCTTTTTTTTTTTTTTTTTTTTGTGTGATGTGTAATGTCTAGCGTTTAAATGTACGACAGTGACAATGAATTTCCCCAAGGGGACCAATAAATCTAATCTAATCTAATCTAATCTAATCTAGTATCGCAGTACTAATGAATCAAAAATAATAATAATAATAATAATAGATTTTATTTGTAAAAAGCACTTTACATTGAGCAAACAACCTCAAAGTGCTACAGTGTATTAAAAAAAAATGAAAAGATAATAATAAAAAAAATAAAAACAAGAACTATCACGCATACATCTAAAAAAAAGGCTTTTTTAAAAAGAAGGGTTTTTTAAGCCTTTTTTAAAAGCATCCACAGTCTGTGGTGCCCTCAGGTGGTCAGGGAGAGCGTTCCACAGACTGGGAGCGGCGGAGCAGAGAGCCCGGTCTCCCAAAAACGGTACCATACTCCGGTCCACAAGTTCTTTCTTTCTTTCTTTCTTTCTTTAGTTTATTTCGAACATGAACACACTCACATCATAATACATCACACAATTTCATATCATTTCATTTTACATCATGCCCGAAAAGGAGCAGGAAGAAGCAAAGCTTATTTAATCCTACCCCTTTCCCACTTCAAAGCGTTTACAAATATATAGAATCGTTTACTGACCTTTTTGTATAATAAAATAACATCTATGAATTAGTATACAACAGTTTTGTAATATGTAATTAATTAATTAATTCAGTCATTATTAACATACTGAGATGAAGAATATCTTATTTTCAATAAGGTTGAAAGTATTTCTCATAATTCTTCTTTTTTGTACTCTGTAAGCACGATTATTTTGAACAACCTCTTAAACTGGATCATATCAGTACAATTTTTAACTTCTTTACTTAATCCATTCCATAATTTAATTCCACATACTGATATGCTAAAAGTCCTAAGTGTTGTACGTGCATATAAATGTTTTAAATTATTTTTTCCTCTAAGGTTATATTTCCTCTAAGGTTATATTTCTCCAAGTTGTTATTATTATTATTTTTTAACGGGCATGACGGCGCGCCGTCACGTGGTGACATTGCTGGTTTTACGAGCAGAGGAGCATGTTCGGCAGCGCGCGCACACAGAGTACTTACAAGCAGACACAGTGTGTAGACAGAAAAGGGAGAATGGACGCATTTTGCTAGTGGTGCGATTACCCTGTCGTACGTGTTTTCTAGGCCTGTTGCGAGTCCGCTCCCTAAGATTAGCTTCAATGTCAGGTTCTCTGGCCCCGGGAACACACTTAATTGTGGCTGGTTTGCTAAGCTTTATGTTTCGGGTGATGGAGTCCCCTATGACTAAAGTGTGGTGCCCGGTAGATTGGGGTGTAGGACTAGCTTAAGGGCTAAATCTATTATGTGTCTCAACCGGTTCACCGTTTCTTATAGGACGCTTAGGGCTGCTGTAAGCTGGGCTAGTTAGCTCGCCACAGCTAACGCTAGCAGATGTGTCCGCAACGTCTAAAGTTAGGAGATTACTCTGCTCTAACTGGCGGACACGGCCCTCTAGCAGAGCCAGCCTATCCATGAGAACGGTGCACGAAGCGCAGGGAGCCATACTCACGGTGTTTTCTTTCACCCAGTGAAGTTCTTGCTGTCTTCAGGGAAGTGGTCGCGACGTGCGGGGAGCAGATTCCTTCAGACCGCCGCCGCCTTTCTCCGCGCGAGCTTCGTTAGCTTAGCAGCTAGCTAGCCGAGGTAGGGGTGGTGAGACTAGGGATGTCCCGATCCAGGTTTTTGCACTTCCGATCCGATACCGATATTGTTTTTGCATTTCCGATCCGATACCGATACTGACCGATACCGATACTGATCGATACTGGCCTATCCGAGCATGTATTAAAGTTTAAAGTTATTTAGCCTACTTAGTTGTCAGAATCATGTTGAAAAGGGTTTTAGTACTCTTGATAACAACTAGCCAGCTGAATTAGGGGAGTTTGAATAATACACAATGGTTGGTAACAAGAAACTGACCTGTTTATTCAAGGATAAACACAAAATAGACAAAATTATACATGACAAACAGAAATGGCATCATTGAAACTAGGACTGGGCGATATGGCCTTTTTTTAATATTGCGATATTTTAAGGCCATATTGCGATACACGATATATATCTGGATATTTTGCCTTAGCCTTGAATGAACACTTGATGCATATAATCACAGCAGTATGATGATTCTATGTGTTTTGATTGATTGATTGAGACTTTTATTAGTAGGTTGCACAGTGAAGTACATATTCCGTACAATTGACCACTAAATGGTAACACCCCAATAAGTTTTTCCACTTGTTTAAGTCGGGGTCCACTTAAATTGATTCATGATACAGATATATACTATCAGATATATACTATCATCATAATACAGTCATCACACAAGATAATCACATTGAATTATTTACATTATTTATAATCCAGGGTGTGGAGGGGGGCGCCGGATGTAAGTGTCAAAAAGACAGCCAAAAGAGTTTGATATGAGAATAAATCTAAAGTTAAAATATAGGGTAGAAATGCACCCATTTGCAGGAAATGTAGTCTTGATTTTCAAAATGTTCTTTCAAGGCTTGCATGTCTACTAGAGATGCGCGGTTTGCGGGCACAACCGCGGAGTCCGCGGATCGGGCGGATGAAATTAAAAAAAATTAGATTTTATCCGCGGGTCGGGTCGGGCGGTTAAAATAAAAAAAAATTAGATTTTAAATAGATTCAGGCGGGTGGCAGTTAAACCAATTGGGAAATATATATACATAGTTAAATGTTGTTACCCACATACGAAAAACGAGCAGGCACCTGCAGCATATGCCACAACAGAAGAAGAAGAAAAAAAAGAGATGGACACTTTTACGGAGCGGAGAAGGGACGCCTTGCCGGGGTCCGGGACCGAGGCCCCTTCCCCCGAGAGGGCCCCACCGGGAGCCGTAGCTGAGGCGATCCGCGAGAAGGGCCCGACGCACGTCCAGGGTCACCACCTCGCCCACTGCACCGACACCCCGCCTCGTCCGCCTTCGCCGCGGCCGGCGTCACGCGCAGCAGGTAAGCAGCTTACCTGCCCGCCACCCCCGTGGCCGGGGGCTCGTAACAGGGGTCACTCCGCGCGCTCCGCCCGCGCAGCTTACCTGCCCGCCACCCCTGTTGCCGGGGGCGCGTAACAGCGGTCACTCCGCGCGCAGTGCGCTCACGAAAGGGGTGGGGCTCACCCTGGTTGATATAGACAGCAGGACGGTGGCCATGGAAGTCGGAACCCGCTAAGGAGTGTGTAACAACCCACCTGCCGAATCAACTAGCCCTGAAAATGGATGGCGCTGGAGCGTCGGGCCCATACCCGGCCGTCGCCGGCAGCGAGACGCGCTTGGAGGTGCGCTCAGCGCGGCTCCCATATGATTGCGCACTGGTGTGCGTCTGGGTCGTGACAGCGTGGCAAGGAATGTCTGTGCTGCATTGGATCAGTCTCCTTTCTTTAACAGGCAAAAGCTTTATAACCTCACTAATGCCTTGCATCGTCCATATTAGATATATAACAACGGGCGGGTGCGGGCGGGTGCGGTTCTGATCAAATGTTACATCGGGTGGATGGCGGATGGTTGACGACTTTCTGATGCGGTTACGGATGAAATAATTGCCTATCCGCGCATCTCTAATGTCTACATTAAAACATTCTTCTTCATACTGCATTAATATATGCTACTTTTAAACTTTCATGCAGAGATTTTTTTTAATTGTCTCAAAAAAAAAATCAGTGTTGACAGCTCGATTTTTTGTGGACATGTTCCATAAATATTGATGTTAAAGATTTATTTTTTTGTGAATAAATGTTTGGAATTAAGTTGATTAATCCAGATGGATCTCTATTACAATCCCCAAAGAGGGCACTTTAAGTTGATGATTACTTCTATGTATAGAAATCTTTATTTATATTTGAATCACTTGTTTATTTTTCAACAAGTTTTTAGTTATTTTTATGTCTTTTTTTCCAAATAATTAAAGAAAGACCACAACAAATGAGCAATATTTTACACTGTTATACAATTTAATAAGTCAGAAACTGATGACATAGTGCTGTATTTTACTTCTTTATCTCTTTTTTTCAACCAAAAATGCTTTGCTTTGATTAGGGGGTACTTGAATTAAAAAAATGTTCACAGGGGGTACATCACTGAAAAAAGGTTGAGAACCACTGCCTTAGAGGGAGCGTTGCTCGCACGGCTGCGCTAGCATCACAGCTAACGTTAGCCATGCTGCTACCTCTCTGCTCGGGGAGGACGTATACGTATGTGACGTATGACGTGACAGTATGTGACGTATGACGTGACAGTATGTGACGTGTGATGTGACAGTGTGTGACGTATGACGTGACAGTATGTGACGTATGATGTGACAGTATGTGACGTATGACGTGACAGTATGTGACGTGTGACGTGACAGTATGTGACGTATGACGTGACAGTATGTGACGTATGACGTGACAGTATGTGACGTGTGATGTGACAGTGTGTGACGTATGACGTGACAGTATGTGACGTATGATGTGACAGTATGTGACGTATGACGTGACAGTATGTGACGTGTGACGTGACAGTATGTGACGTATGATGTGACAGTATGTGACGTATGACGTGACAGTATGTGACGTATGACGTGACAGTATGTGACGTATGACGTGACAGTATGTGACGTGTGACGTGACAGTGTGTGACGTATGACGTGACAGTATGTGACGTATGACGTGACAGTATGTGACGTATGACGTGACAGTATGTGACGTATGACGTGACAGTATGTGACGTATGACGTGACAGTATGTGACGTATGACGTGACAGTATGTGACGTATGACGTGACAGTGTGTGACGTATGACGTGACAGTATGTGACGTGTGACGTGACAGTATGTGACGTGACAGTATGTGACGTGTGACGTGACAGTATGTGACGTATGACGTGACAGTATGTGACGTGTGTAAGAAGGTGCACTTGCTGTCTGTGAGAGGGAGACACAGGAAAGAGTGAGAAGAGCCTGTCGTGTAATGCCAGCAGCTAAAAGCAACTGCGTGCCTGTGGATGTGTTGAAGGTGTGCTGGAAAATGCGGAACGGAGCTTACGGAGCAGCAGAAAAGTGGAATGTATTATTTAAATTGGTGCGTTGGAAAACACGGACCAGAGTTTTTTTTAAAACTGGATCTGGATCGGCATTTTCCCATGCCTTGCCGAAACGCAATTTTTGGCAAATATCGGCAGCCGATCCGATCCAAATATCGGATCGGGACATCCCTAGGTGAGACAGAGATCGGGTGATTTTCAAGTTAAATAAGACTACTAAGTATGTTTGGGAAGTAGTAAAGAAAGCTGTAAAACAAATAAAAGCCCACAGAACGATACTTAGCTTTTTTGCAACAGCGAGCAGTCAGCGAGCAGTCACTCACGGCAAACGGGCCCAATTCCAGCAAGTATAAATATCCGCCTCCGTCATTCACTAGAGCAGTGTTTTTCAACCTTTTTTGAGCCAAGGCACGTTTTTTCCATTGACAAAATGCAGAGGCACACCACCAGCACAAAACATTACAAAATGAGACTCAGCAGCCGATATTGACAATAAAATGTCGTCACCACCTGTCATATCACGCCGTGACATATTTTGAGTTTTTTGGTGTCTTCCTGTGTGCAGTGTTTTAATTCTTGTCTTGCACTCCTATTTTGGTGGCTTTTTGTCTTTTTTTTTTTTGTATTTTCCTGTTGCAGTTTTTATGTCTTCCTTTGAGCGATATTTCCCATCTATCTACTTTGTTTTAGCATCCATCCATCCATCTATCCATTTTCTACCACTTATTCCCTTCGGGGTCGCGGGGGGCGCTGGAGCCTATCTCAGCTACAATTGGGCGGAAGGCGGGGTACACCCTTGACAAGTCGCCACCTCATCACAGGGCCAACACAGATAGACAGACAACATTCACACTCACATTCACACACTAGGGACCATTTAGTGTTGCCAATCAACCTATCCCCAGGTGCATGTCTTTGGAGGTGGGAGGAAGCCGGAGTACCCGGAGGGAACCCACGCAGTCACGGGGAGAACATGCAAAACTCCACACAGAAAGATCCCGAGGCCGGGATTGAACTCACGACTACTCAGGACCTTCGTATTGTGAGGCAGAGGCACTAACCCTTCTTCCACCGTGCTGTTTTAGCAATCAAGAATATTTCAGTTGTTTTTATCCTTCTTTGTGGGGACATTGTTGATTGTCATGTCATGTTGGAATGTAGATTGTGGATGCCGTCTTTGCTCCACAGTAAGTCTTTGCTGTCGTCCAGCATTCTGTTTTTTTCCCCCTTTGCAGCCAGTTCAGTTTTAATTTCGTTCTGCATAGCCTTCCCTAAGTTTCAATACCTTTTCTTGGGGGCACTCACCTTTTGTTTATTTTTGGTTTAAGCGTTAGACACCTTTTTACCTGCACACTGCCTCCCGCTGTTTCCGACATCTACAAAGCAATTAGCTACCGACTGCCACCTACTGATATGGAAGAGTATTACACGGTTACTCTGCCGAGCTCTAGACAGCATAGACACTCAACAACAACACATCATTTGCAGACTATAATTACTGGTTTGCAAAAAAATATTTTTAACCCGAAGAGGTGAAACGGTGGGCTCAGACCATGGGAAAAATGAACACATGTTCATGTCTGATTGTTTGGGGGGACAGCTCGGTTGCAGAGGGAGGATACTGTGAATTTCTCCCAATCTGATTGGTTGAAATACTCTGGATGGTTGACAGGTCAGAAGCAGTTTTGGCAGTTTGAAGAGTTGTCCAGCTGGGACAACACAGCAAAGATTACTACACAAGCCTTTGATACTGATATTTTTTAAATATTTTTCTCACTTCTAGAGTTGGCTTCTAGTGCCAAGTCATTTGCAGCTGCTGTGTGTGTGTGATGTATGACATCATGTAGCAACTATCTTGTCCCCTTTACTATGCTTTGTGATAGTAGGTAGATAGTATTCCTCAATATTACTAACTATGTATTTATAATCCAGTCTCTTCATACAAAACATTTTCTATGGTATTAAAACGTACCAAATTCCCAGGCTTGCTTCCGCACTTACATGTATCATTTAGAGTGAAAGTACCGCATTTTTCGGACCATAGTTCGCACCGGATTATAAGGCGCATTAAAGGGGTCATATTATTATTATTTTCTAAAAGTAAAAGACTTCCTTGTGGTCTACATAACATGTAATGGTGGTTCTTTGCTCAAAATGTTGCATAGATGATGTTTTACACATCATCTTCAAGTCACTTTCTGACAGTCTCTTCAAGATGCACCGTTTTGTGGGCGCTCTTATTTACGTGCCTCCACTTGGACAGCGTCTTCTCCTTGTTGTAGCGGTGTAGCGTGCAAGGACGGGAGTGGAATAAGTGTCAAAAGATGGCGCTAACTGTTTTAATGACATTCGCACTTCACTTCAATCAATAACGGAGCAGCATCTCCTCATCCGTGACTCACTAGTGCAACAACAACAACGCCCGAAATGTAATCTAATAACTAATGTTCCTTGGGTGAATAATGTAAAGTCACCACACCGGTATGTTTTAGTGCTTTCATGGTGAGTTTACTGACAGATATAAGTAAGAACTTTACACTACTTTATATTAGAAATGGCAACAGTGGAGGATGAATGTCACATAACAAGAAGATATAGAAAAAGAAGCTTATAACTACGGTGTCGACACAAACTACAATGGCGGACGCGTGCACATTTTCAGGATTTATGCAGATCCCAAATACACATCAACAGGTACCAGAAGGTTAGTTGGTTTTGCATAACAATTGCGAAACAAAACAGCAGGTAATAAGTCTGCTAATAGGTGGCATTTTGCGGTCCTTATACACACACCATAGTAATAGTTGTATGTTTAATGCGCCGATAATCCATCAAGCGGTGCGGCTTCATAACTTACCGAAGTCGTACTAAAAACATTTTGACAGGTACGGGTTTAAAGCAGCAGTTCCATTGGCAGCAAAACAGGCCCAGAGCATAATACTATCACCACCATGCTTGGCGGTAGGTGTGGTGTTCCTGGGATCAAAGGCCTCACCTTTTCTCCTCCAAACATATTGCTGGCTATTGTTGCCAAACAGCTCCATTTTTGTTTCATCTGACATCACATGGACAAAGATAAGACCTTCTGGAGGAAAGTTCTGTCGTCAGATGAAACAAATATTGAGCTGTTTGGCCACAATAGCCAGCAATATGTTTGGAGGAGAAAAGGTGAGGCCTTTAATCCCAGGAACACCACGCCTACCGTCAAGCATGGTGGTGGTAGTATTATGCTCTGGGCCTGTTTTGCTGCCAATGGAACTGCTGCTTTAAATGGGACAATGAAAAAGGAGGATTACCTCCAAATTGTTCAGGACAAGCTAAAATCATCAGCCCGGAGGTTGGGTCTTGGGCGCAGTTGGGTGTTCCAACAGGACAATGACCCCAAACACACCTCAAAAGTGGTAAAGGAATGGCTAAATCAGGCTAGAATGAAGGTTTTAGAATGGCCTTCCCAAAGTCCTGACTTAAAGGTGTGGACAATGCTGAAGAAACGAGTCCATGTCAGAAAAGCAACACATTTAGCTGAACTGCAGAAATTTAGTGGTCAAGTGGTCAAGCAGAAGCTTGTGGATGGCTACCAAAAGCGCCTTATTGCAGGTAAACTTGCCAAGGGACATGTAAGCAAATATTAACATTGTTGTATGTCAATCAGAATGTATTGCACATTCTGATTGACAGTCAACAGTATAAATATGGAGGTGACATTTGGTCACAGCAGCAGTTAAAGTGTCTTTAGTGATCAAAGGTGAAAAGTGTCTACAGTGATGGTTCACAGTTCGGGGGTGGTCATGGTAGCTGTCTTTTGTTCAAAATGATAAAAGTAAAACGGGGGGCAGTATTCACAAGCCTGATGGCCTGTGGGTAGAAACTGTTTGTCAGTCTCATAGTCCTGGATTTCAGGCTCCTGTATCGTCTGCCTGATGGTAGGAGGCTGAAGAGACCGTGTACTAGGGATGTCCCGATCCGATATTTGGATCGGATCGGCCGCCGATATTTGCCAAAAAATACGTATCGGCAAAGCATGGGAAAAAGCCGATCCAGATCTAGTTTTAAAAAAAAACCTCCGGTCCGTGTTTTCCAACGCACCGATTTAAATAATACATTCCCCTTTTCTGCTGCTCCCTAATTTCCGTTCCGCATTTTCCAGCACACCTTCAACACATCCACAATTCTCACGCAGTTGCTTTTAGCTGCTGGCATTACACGACAGGCTCTTCTCACTCTTTCCTGTGTCTCCCTCTCACAGACAGCAAGCGCACCTTCTTACACACGTCACATACTGTCACGTCATACGTCACATACTGTCACGTCATACGTCACATACTGTCACGTCATACGTCACATACTGTCACGTCATACGTCACATACTGTCACGACATACGTCACATACTGTCACGTCATACGTCACATACTGTCACGTCATACGTCACATACTGTCACGTCATACGTCACATACTGTCACGTCATACGTCACATACTGTCACGTCATACGTCACATACTGTCACGTCATACGTCACATACTGTCACGACACACGTCACATACTGTCACGTCATACGTCACATACTGTCACTTCATACGTCACATACTGTCACGTCATACGTCACATACTGTCACTTCATACGTCACATACTGTCACGTCATACGTCACATACTGTCACGTCATACGTCACATACTGTCACGTCATACGTCACATACGGTCACGTCATACGTCACATACTGTCACGACACACGTCACATACTGTCACGTCATACGTCACATACGTATACGCCCTCCCCGAGCAGAGAGGTAGCAGCATGGCTAACGTTAGCTGTGATGCTAGCGCAGCCGTGCGAGTAACGCTCCCTCTAAGGTGAGCGCCTGTGCAATTGCACACTGCTCAAGCGTCCTCTGCGAACGGCAAATCTATGCCACGCACAAAATCAAATAAAAAAATAAGCGCATAACAATTTTCGACACACGGACACGACAGAGAAAACAGTTTTCGTCATCATTGTTCAAATTTTGTAACGTCTGTCGAGACGCTTATCTCCGTTCGGTGCCACACGTCCACACCACCAAAATGCCGATGCAAACATTTCCAGATCAACGTATGAAAAAAATTGTGATTTTTTTTTTAGTTGTGATTTCCTTCTCTGCATGAAAGTTTAAAAGTAGCATATATTAATGCAGTATGAAGAAGAATGTTTTAATGTAGACACATAGAATCATCATACTGCTGTGATTATATGCATCAAGTGTTCATTCAAGGCTAAGGCAAAATATCGAGATATATATGGTGTATCGTGACATGGGCTTAAAATATCGCAATATTAAAAAAAGGCCATATCGCCCAGCCCTAGTTCAATGATGCCATTTCTGTTTGTCATGTATAATTTTGTCTATTTTGTGTTTATCCTTGAATAAACAGGTCAGTTTCTTGTTACCAACCATTGTGTATTATTCAAACTCCCCTAATTCAGCTGGCTAGTGTTGCGTTTTGGACCAGTTGTTCCTCCCAGGGAATTCAAGTCACAATTCGCTCCCAAGTTCTTTCCGACACTTAAAGCTGAGTTGAAAAACCACCAGAGACAGAATAGGTATTTTGTTGTATATTCTCAAAGCTTTGCCAATATACATTTTGATTGAGACCAGTCTAACCCTAGAACATTCTATTGCGCCTCCCAAAATGGTCTGTCTTCCCGATCCCACCACCCTCTCTCTCGTCCCATCTCTGTAGACAAAACAAATGCTAGTCAAAACACATTCCAAAGAACCCAAGGCTAACACACACAGTATACTTGCTGACAGAGCATCAAGAGAAGAAATGGAAAACACCAGCTGTTTTCAAATATGACTAAGAAATGAAAGAAGTACAACTTAAATTCGGATATATGTAAATATCTGCCTCTGACACTAGTTGTTATCAAGAGTACTAAAACCCTTTTCAACATGATTCTGACAACTAAGTAGGCTAAACAACTTTAAACTTTAATACATGCTCAGATAGGCCAGTATCGGTATCGGATTGGAAGTGCAAAAACGGTATCGGATCGGAAGTGCAAAAACCTGGATCGGGACATCCCTACTGTGTACTGTCCTTTATGATGTTGTGTGCTCTCCTGGTGGCCCTGGTAGAGTACATGTAGTGAGGGGAAGGCTGCTCCTGATATGTACTGAGCAGTTTTATTCACTGGCTGGAGTGCCTTCCTGTCCTTAGCAGTGCAGTTTCCATACCAGACCGTGATCGAGCTCTCAACCGTACTTCTATAGAAGTTGCTGAGAATTTTGGGTGGTATGCCAAATTTTCTCAGCCTTCTTAGGAAGTACAGTCGCTGCTGGGCTTTCTTTAATCTCCCTATTTCGTTATAACCTATGTACTTTATAGAAAGTTCTTGTTCACTGCAATGTACCTTTTTCACAACTCTTCCATCTCATCTTGCAGGATGAAATCCACAGACTATGTCCTATTTGGGTGTCCAAGTGCTTTCCCTTCAAGGTGCTGAAAGTAAATGTTTCAGACTTGCCCTCAAATACGTTACAAGACTCCTTTTCTTCCTCCGGTCCCTCCTGCCTCTGTTTCAGCCAATCAAATAGGCCGTAACCGCCGGGCTTATGACCCACAGTGGTTGCTATAGCAACATAGGCCTGCCTCCCCGAGAACATGTCACGCATGTTAAGTGCTTCTCAGAGCCTCTGCTCGCTGTCTCTCCTGGTCTGGTCCACTAGCCAGGGAGTCTAGTCATCATCATACAGTATTTGCAGGATCTAATGGACCAGTTCCGTCACAAATCAAAGTAGATCCTGCTGTGAGGTGACACCTTCCTGACATCATCTCTCAACATAGTGAGGGCACTAAATCCCCGAGACAAGTTTTAAAGATGATTTTTCTCCATGTAAAAACACTTCCTTGTGGTCTTCATAACATGTAATGGTGGTTCTTTGCTCAACATGTACGTAGATTTAGTTTTACACACCACCTTCAAGCCACTTTTTGGCCCCGTTTATACTGCACACTAGAGTTGTCTCGATACCAATATTTTAGTGCCGGTACCAAAATGTATTTCGATACTTTTCTAAATAAGGGGGACCCCAAAAAAATGTCATTATTGGCTTTATTGTAACAACAAATGTTAGTGTACATGAAACATATGTTTATTATTGTCATTTAGTACTTAAATAAAATAGACAACTTGTCTTTTAGTAGTAAGTAAACAAACAAAGACTCCTAATTATGCAGTAACATATTGTGTCATTTATACACCTATTATTTTGTACACACAGTGTTTCCCACAGGACAGGCATCTATTTGTGGTGGTGTGGTCGGGGGGCGGGGGGTGGCAGCGGCAGTGGCGATGACCAAGAAGAACGCAGAGTTGGAATATAATTACAACATTTTATGTACATATTTATATACAGATTTGAACAATTAGTGATTGCAATATTCAGTGTTGACAGCTAGATTTTTTGTGGACATGTTCCATAAATATTGTTGTTAAAGATTTTTTTTTTTTGTGAAGAAATGTTTAGAATTAAGTTCATGAATCCCCAAAGAGGGCACTTTAAGTTGATTATTACTTCTATGTGTATAAATCTTTATTTATAATTGAATCACTTGTTTATTTTTCAACAAGTTTTTAGCTATTTTTATATCTTTTTTTCCAAATAGTTCAAGAAAGACCACTACAAATGATCAATATTTTGCACTGTTATACAATTTAATAAATCAGAAACTGATGACATAGTGCTGTATTTTACTTCATCTTTTTTTTTTTTCAACCAAAAATGCTTTGCTCTGATTAGGGGGTACTTGAATTAAAAAAAAATTCACAGGGGGTACATTGCTGAAAAAAGGTTGAGAACCACTGACGTAGTATATACAATAATATAAACCAAGTCATTGTATTTCATTTAGGATTATTTCATAACTTCATTTAAATAAAAATATATTTTTTGTCTTTTTTAGATACAGTCAATAAATAATGTGAACATGTATCATAACATGGAAATCTAAGAGAACGTGTTGTGAATGAGGATGCTTGTAGACCTGGAAATTATTATTTAATTTTTTTTACACATTTTTATTTTTTTTTAAAAACAGTTTTTCCAACGTATTCAATTTTAGACGCTTTCTCTTCTTAGTTATTATTTCTCGGGCTGTAGAAAAGAGCCGCTCACATGGCACAGAGGAGGCGTCAGTGCGACACAGTTGGCGTATCGGTCACGTGACCAAAACAGCTCATGATCGGTCACGTGACCAAAACAGCTCATGATCGGTCACGTGACTTTCTAAAAGTGGTACGCGCACCGACACAGGGTTTCGCTCTATGAGCTCGACGCATGCGCCGATGCATCGGTGTTGCCGGACCCATCACTACTATCTACCTATAACACCTGTAAAAATGAAGCAATGCTACCACGCTAGCAAGCGTTAGCTAGCCGGCTATGAGCCACCATGCTGCAAACTGTCGCCAAAAGGCACCATTTAAGTTTTTTTCCCCATGGCATCCTGGATCAAGGCTTTCAGCAGATTTTGGACGTTTGAGGTAGAAACGTAGGAAGTGCCATCATTATGAAAAGTAGCCGGCGAATATTTTGATTCCGTCCCTCTTCTTCTTCTTCTTCTTTTTCTTCTTCTGGCCCACCAGGTGAATTAAGTGCTATTGGGGGAGTTACCGCCACCTACTGCACCGGAGGTGTAACTACAAGCAACATTCACAGACAGTCCCATTGCTTTTATGAGCGGTCGAGCGAGTCAAAAGCCGAAAAATCCATTTGTGGCGGACGTAATTCTTTCGTGGCGGGCCGCCACAAATAAATGAATGTGTGGGAAACACTGACACATTATGAGGGACAAACTGTAAAAATGGATTATTAATCCACTTGTTCATTTACTGTTAATATCTGCTTATTTTCTGTTTCAACATGTTCTATCTACACTTCTGTTAAAATGTAATAATCACTTATTCTTCTCTTCTTTGATACTTGACATTAGTTTTGGATGATACCACACATTTAGGTATGGATGTGATACCAAGTAGTTACAGGATCATACATTGGTCATATTCAAAGTCCTCATGTGTCCAGGGACATATTTACTGACTTTATAAACATAATATGAATTTTTAAAAAAGAATAAAAAATATGGATGTAATCATAGTAGTATCGACTAGATACACTCTTGTAGTTGGTATCATTACAGTGGATGTAAACAAATGCCACCCATGGCATTTGTTTACATTGTGACGGCGGTGAGCTATTGTATCCTCCTACGGTGTGTAGTGAAGCATGTTTAGATATTCCTCATGCTGCAGTGATAATGCTACTTGTAAAAAACGTCCTTTTTTTGTAGCCATGGAGAAGAGGATTAGTGATTTGGAAGAATCTAAAACACTGTGGATGGACGTTAGCCGCTAGCTAGCTGGCCATGTCTTAAAGCAGCTCTTCCTGAGGGTGTTTCAGTGTTATAACTTCACCTCTATCTTGACTTTTTACACCAAAATGCGTCCATTCTCCCTTTTCTGTCTCTGCTTGTAAGTACTCTGTGTGTGTGTGCGCTGCCCAACATGCTCCTTTGCTCCTAAAACCAGCAATGTCTCCACGTGGCGACGACGCACCATCATGCCTGTAAAAAAATAATAATAATATGGCGAACCGGTACTTTTCAAACAGAGTATAGTACAGTTTTTGATTCATTAGTACCGCAATACTGTACTAGTACCGGTATAACGTACAACCCTACTGCACACCAGTTCTGATTTTTTTGCGGCTCGTTAATCTTTTCAGTCTGGCCCGCAGGACATTCCCAAATAATTTTTTTAGATCTTTAAGAAGGAAAGTGTAGCTGCCATTATGATGTGCACTCATGTTTTATAATGACCCTAAGTCTTCAACTATACTAAGTCTTTCAATGCTTGGAATCTGCATGATATACTAGTTACTATGGTCATCTAATTAGTTACTATGGTCATCTACTTAGTTACTATGGTAATGTAAGTCAGACGAGGCACCAAGCAGTGTGGGTGGAGAGTGTTTCCAGAGCCTGAAATGTGGGTGTCAGGGACAGACGCGGAAGGATATTTTCTGAAGCTTAGTGATACAGTATATCACATATATCAAATTGTAGGTGGGTTTTTTTTACCCTTCACGTTCATATTTCACTGTGTTTGTTGCATATATGTTGTGTTTCGCTTGATTGTAAAATATGTGGATGGAGAGGGGGTGTGTTTTCATATGTTGTCAATATTCAGTGTTTTATCCTTCATAGTTAATATTGTAAATCCCACATTCTTTATTTTCATGTACATTCTGGGTGTCTCATTCAGTAGAAAAATGTAAAATTCCATTCCGCTTTTAAGGCGGTCTGAGAGGGGGTGTGATGTTCATATATTGTCAATATTCAGTGTTTTATCCTTCATAGTTGATATTGTAAATAGTAATAATGGATTGGATTTATATAGAGCTGTTCTAGACACTCAAAGTGCCTCCCACATTCTTTATTTTCATGTACATTCTGGCTGTCTCATTCAGTAAAATTTTTTTAAATTCTATTCCACTTTTAAGGCGGTCTGAGACGTTCATATATTGTCAATATTCAGTGTTTTATCCTTCATAGTTAATGTAAATCCCACATTCTTAATTCTCATGTACATTCTGGGTGTCTCATTCAGTAGAAAAATTTAAAGTTCCATTCCGCTTTTAAGGCGGTCTGAGAGGGAGTGTGACGTTCATATATTGTCAATATTCAGTATTTTATCCTTCATAGTTGATATTGTAAATAGTAATAATGGATTGGATTTATATAGAGCGTTTCTAGACACTCAAAGTGCCTCCCACATTCTTTATTTTCATGTACATTCTGGGTGTCTCATTCAGTAAAACATTTTTAAATTCCATTCCACTTTTAAGGTGGTCTGAGAGGGGGTGTGACGTTCATATATTGTCAATATTCAGTGTTTTATCCGTCATAGTTATATTGTAAATCCCACATTCTTAATTCTCATGTACATTCTGGGTGTCTCATTCAGTAGAAAAATGTAAAATTCCATTCCGCTTTTAAGGTGGTCTGAGAGGGGGTGTGATGTTCATATATTGTCAATATTCAGTGTTTTATCCTTCATAGTTGATATTGTAAATCCCCCATTCTTAATTGTCATGTACATTCTGGGTGTCTCATTCAGTAAAACATTTTTTAAATTCCATTCCACTTTTAAGGCGGTCTGAGAGGGGGTGTGATGTTCATATATTGTCAATATTCAGTGTTTTATCCGTCATAGTTAATTTTGTAAATTCCACATTCTTAATTCTCATGTACATTCTGGGTGTCTCATTCAGTAGAAAAATGTAAAGTTTCATTCCGCTTTTAAGGCGGTCTGAGAGGGAGTGTGACGTTCATATATTGTCAATATTCAGTGTTTTATCCTTCATAGTTGATATTGTAAATAGTAATAATGGATTGGATTTTTATATAGAGCTTTTCTAGACACTCAAAGTGCCTCCCACATTCTTTATTTTCATGTACATTCTGGGTGTCTCATTCAGTAAAAAAATTTTAAATTCCATTCCACTTTTAAGGCGGTCTGAGACGTTCATATATTGTCAATATTCAGTGTTTTATCCTTCATAGTTAATATTGTAAATCCCACATTCTTTATTCTCATGAACATTCTGGGTGTCTCATTCAGTAGAAAAATTTAAAATTCCATTCCGCTTTTAAGGCGGTCTGAGAGGGGGTGTGATGTTCATATATTGTCAATATTCAGTGTTTTATCCTTCATAGTTGATATTGTAAATAGTAATAATGGATTGGATTTATATAGAGCTTTTCTAGACACTCAAAGTGCCTCCCACATTCTTTATTTTCATGTACATTCTGGGTGTCTCATTCAGTAAAATAATTTTAAATTCCATTCCACTTTTAAGGCGGTCTGAGAGGGGGTGTGACGTTCATATATTGTCAATATTCAGTGTTTTATCCGTCTTAGTTAATATTGTAAATCCCACATTCTTAATTCTCATGTACATTCTGGGTGTCTCATTCAGTAGAAAAATGTAAAATTCCATTCCGCTTTTAAGGCGGTCTGAGAGGGGGTGTGATGTTCATATATTGTCAATATTCAGTGTTTTATCCTTCATAGTTGATATTGTAAATAGTAATAATGGATTGGATTTATATAGAGATTTTCTAGACACTCAAAGTGCCTCCCACATTCTTTATTTTCATGTACATTCTGGGTGTCTCATTCAGTAAAAATTTTTTAAATTCCATTCCACTTTTAAGGCGGTCTGAGAGGGGGTGTGACGTTCATATATCGTCAATATTCAGTGTTTTATCCTTCATAGTTAATATTGTAAATCTCACATTCTTTATTTTCATGTACATTATGGGTATCTCATTCAGTAGAAAAATGTAGAATTCCATTCCGCTTTTAAGGTGGTCTGAGAGGGGGTGTGATGTTCATGTATTGTCAATATTCAGTGTTTTATCCTTCATAGTTGATATTGTAAATAGTAATAATGGATTGGATTTATATAGAGCTTTTCTAGACACTCAAAGTGCCTCCCACATTCTTTATTTTCATGTACATTCTGGGTGTCTCATTCAGTAAAAAAAATTTAAATTCCATTCCACTTTTAAGGCGGTCTGAGACGTTCATATATTGTCAATATTCAGTGTTTTATCCGTCATAGTTAATATTGTAAATCCCACATTCTTTATTCTCATGTACATTCTGGGTATATATTGTCAATATTCAGTGTTTTAGACTTAGACTTACACAAACTTTAATGATCCACAAGAGAAATTGTTCAACACAGTAGCTCAGTTACAATGATGTAGTTAATATTGTAAATAGTAATAATGGATTGGATTTATATAGAGCTTTTCTAGACACTCAAAGTGCCTCCCACATTCTTTATTTTCATGTACATTCTGGGTGTCTCATTCAGTAAAAAAAATTTAAATTCCATTCCACTTTTAAGGCGGTCTGAGAGGGGGTGTGACGTTCATATATTGTCAATATTCAGTGTTTTATCCTTCATAGTTAATATTGTAAATCCCACATTCTTAATTCTCATGTACATTCTGGGTGTCTCATTCAGTAAAAATTTTTTAAATTCCATTCCACTTTTAAGGCGGTCTGAGACGTTCATATATTGTCAATATTCAGTGTTTTATCCGTCATAGTTAATATTGTAAATCCCACATTCTTTATTCTCATGTACTGTACATTCTGGGTATATATTGTCAATATTCAGTGTTTTAGACTTAGACTTATACAAACTTTAATGATCCACAAGAGAAATTGTTCAACACAGTAGCTCAGTTACAATGATGTAGTTAATATTGTAAATAGTAATAATGGATTGGATTTATATAGAGCTTTTCTAGACACTCAAAGTGCCTCCCACATTCTTTATTTTCATGTACATTCTGGGTGTCTCATTCAGTAAAACATTTTTAAATTCCATTCCACTTTTAAGGCGGTCTGAGAGGGGGTGTGACATTCATATGTTGTCAATATTCAGTGTTTTATCCTTCATAGTTAATATTATAAATCCCACATTCTTTATTCTCATGTACATTCTGGGTGTCTCATTCAGTAGAAAAATGTAAAATTCCATTCCGTTTTTAGCATTCAATCAGACAGGTTTTGTTTTAGTGTTCCTAAAAATAGATATACCGGCCCCCAGACACATTTTTTCCCTCTAAATTTGGCCCCCCTGAGTCAAAATAATTGCGCAGGCCTGCACTGGACACACCAATACGCCTATTTATTGATGTACAATAAAACTCCTCATAGGAAGTTGCCATTTGTGACATGATACAGTGCACATTCATGAACATATCAAATATAAATGTGACAGACTGTAGCCAAAGGCTGATTTCCATCAGCAGGTTGGTGGTCACCTGCTGGCCATCTCACTGCAAAGAAACAAGCCCAGGGCTCCCAATAATTCAGTGTTATAGTGAGTTGTATTCTTCATGATGTATTTATATGGCACAAGTGGAAAGCCCGTCCCTGACGGTAATGCCTATATTAAACCGGTCTGTGGTGCAAAGGTGATTCATTCATTCATTTTTCATTCACCCTGGACACAGGACGACTTTGAGAATAAAAGCAAAGTTTTTAAGAATGGTAGATGGTAGTTATTGTGTACTATTGACTTTGTTTTGACCAAACAAGTGTATGTTTGAGTATTCTATTGATACACTGTCAATAACATTCACCATAAATACACTGCAAAATGTACACATCATTTAAGACTAGGGATCCAAATGTGGGCCGATCCAAATATCGGATCGGCCGCCGATATTTGCCAAAAAATGCGTATCGGCAAGGCATGGGAAAATGCCGATCCAGTTTAAAAAAAAAAATTCGGTCCGTGTTTTCCAACGCACCGATTTAAATAATACATTCCACTTTTCTGCTGCTCCGTAATTCCGCATTTTCCAGGACACTTTCAACACATCCACACGTCTGTGGATTCTCACGCAGTTGCTTTTAGCTGCTGGCATTACACGACAGGCTCTTCTCACTCTTTCCTGTGTCTCCCTCTCACAGACAGCAAGCGCACCTTCTTACACACGTCACATACTGTCACGACATACGTCACATACTGTCACGTCATACGTCACATACTGTCACGTCATACGTCACATACTGTCACGTCATACGTCACATACGTATACGTCCTCCCCGAGCAGAGAGGTAGCAGCATGGCTAACGTTAGCTGTGATGCTAGCGCAGCCCCTAAGGTGCGCGCCTGCTCAAACGTCCTCTGCGCACGGCAAATCTATGCCACGCACAAAATCAAATAAAAAAAATAATCGCATAACAATTTTCGACACACGGACACGACAGAGAAAACAGTTTTCGTCATCATTGTTCAAATATTGTAATGTCTGTCGAGACGCTTATCTCCATTCGGTGCCACACGCCCACACCATCAAAATGCCGAGGCAAACATTTCCACATTAACACCGTATGAAAAATACAGTGATTTTTTTAGTTGTGATTTCCTTCTCTGCATGAAAGTTTAAAAGTAGCATATATTAATGCAGTATGAAGAAAAATGTTTTGATGTAGACATGCAAGCCTTGAAAGAAAATGTTGAAAATCAAGACTACATTTCCTGCAAATGGGTGCATTTCTACCCTATATTTTAACTTTAGATTTATTCTCATATCAAACTCTTTTGGCTGTCTTTTTGACACTTACATCCGGCGCCCCCCTCCACACCCTGGATTATAAATAATGTAAATAATAAATTTGATTATAGATGGATTATAAATAATGTAAATAATTCGCTAACCATGTTACAAAAAAGATCAGTTAGAATAATACATAATGTTGGATATAGAGAACACACAAACCCTTTATTTATTAAGTCAGAAATATTAAAGTTTGGTGATTTGGTAAAATTGCAAACAGCTAAAATGATGTACAAAGCAAACTATAACCTGCTACCAAAGAATGTACAACAATTCTTCTCAACTAAAGAGGAGAAATATAACCTTAGAGGAAAAAATAATTTAAAACATTTATATGCACGTACAACACTTAGAACTTTTAGCATATCAGTATGTGGAATTAAATTATGGAATGGATTAAGTAAAGAAGTTAAAAATTGTACTGATATGATCCAGTTTAAGAGGTTGTTCAAAATAATAGTGCTTACAGAGTACAAAAAAGAAGAATTATGAGAAATACTTTCAACCTTATTGAAAATAAGATATTCTTCATCTCAGTATGTTAATAATGACTGAATTAATTAATTAATTACATATTACAAAACTGTTGTATACTAATTCATAGATGTTATTTTATTATATAAAAAGGTCAGTAAATGATTCTATATATTTATATATATTGGGACGGCGTGGCGCAGTGGGAGAGTGGCCGTGCGCAACCTGAGGGTCCCTGGTTCAATCCCCACCTAGTACCAACCTCGTCATGTCCGTTGTGTCCTGAGCAAGACACTTCACCCTTGCTCCTGATGGGTGCTGGTTAGCGCCTTGCATGGCAGCTCCCTCCATCAGTGTGTGAATGTGTGTGTGAATGGGTAAATGTGGAAGTAGTGTCAAAGCGCTTTGAGTACCTTGAAGGTAGAAAAGCGCTATACAAGTACAACCCATTTATCATTTATCATTTATTTGTAAACGCTTGAAGTGGGAAAGGGGTAGGATTAAATAAGCTTTGCTTCTTCCTGCTCCTTTTCGGGCATGATGTAAAATGAAATGATATGAAATTGTGTGATGTATTATGATGTAAGGGTGTTCATGTTCGAAATAAACTAAAGAAAGAAAGAATGTGATTATCTTGTGTGATGACTGTATTATGATGATAGTATATATCTGATAGTATATATCTGTATCATGAATCAATTTAAGTGAACCCCGACTTAAACAAGTGTAAAAACTTATTGGGGTGTTACCATTTAGTGGTCAATTGTACGGAATATGTACTTCACTGTGCAACCTACTAATAAAAGTCTCAATCAATCAATCAAAACACATAGAATCATCATACTGCTGTGATTATATGCATCAAGTGTTCATTCAAGGTTAAGGCAAAATATCGAGATATATATGGTGTATCGCAATATGGCCTTAAAATATCGCAATATTAAAAAAAGGCCATATCGCCCAGCCCTAGTTCAATGATGCCATTTCTGTTTGTCATGTATAATTTTGTCTATTTTGTGTTTATCCTTGAATAAACAGGTCAGTTTCTTGTTACCAACCATTGTGTATTATTCAAACTCCCCTCATTCAGCTGGCTAGTTGTTATCAAGAGTACTAAAACCCTTTTCAACATGATTCTGACAACTAAGTAGGCTAAATAACTTTAAACTTTAATACATGATCGGATAGGCCAGTATCGGTCAGTATCGGTATCGGATCGGAAGTGCAACAACAATATCGGTATCGGATTGCAAGTGCAAAAACCTGGATCGGGACATCCCTATTTAAGACGTTTCAATACAAGCCCGTCATGCAGACGCACACAAGGAAGCTAAAGTGGCCGGACAAAAACAACAAACCCTGACAGATTCATTCCAGAGGAAAGAAAAGTTTTCACGAGAATCCCAACGTGGAGTCGGCATTTGCGGTAAACTAATGGAATGCATAGTATTGGATCTTTAGTGGTAAAAATGTGCTATTTCACAGCTTTCCTGGTTGTAAACACATGACCGACATGACAACCCTTCCTGACTGTTAGCAAACTCATCTTCACAAAATGACAAGGCACTCAGATATTTGGAGCAGTGACGTCACGTCTTAACAGCACATTGGAGGCTCGAGCATCTAACAAATAGAAACCATTGGGAAGTTTTCTTGCCTTTTCACATCATTTCTATGTCAAAATGCCTTAAAGGGGAACATTATCACAATTTCAGAAGGGTTAAAACCATTAAAAATCAATTCCCAGTGGCTTATTATATTTTTCGAAGTTTTTAAAAAAATTTTACCCATCACGCAATATCCCTAAAAAAAGCTTCAAAGTGCCTGATTTTAACCACACGTCCATTTTCCTGTGACGTCACATAGTGAAGCCAACACAAACAAACATGGCGCATAGAACAGCAAGCTATAGCGACATTAGCTCGGATTCAGACTCGGATTTCAGCGGCTTAAGCGATTCAACAGATTACAAATGTACTGAAACGGATGGTTGTAGTGTGGAGGCAGGTAGCGAAAACCAAATTGAAGAAGAAACTGAAGCTATTGAGCCATATCGGTTTGAACCGTATGCAAGCGAAACCGACGAAAACGACACGACGGGAGAAAGCGAGGACGAATTTGGCGATCGCCTTCTAACCAACGATTGGTATGTGTTTGTTTGGCATTAAAGGAAACTAACAACTATGAACTAGGTTTACATTTGGCAACAACATGCACTTTGAGAGTGCAGACAGCCCAATTTTCATCAATTAATATATTCTGTAGACATACCCTCATGTCAGCAGGCCAGGGAAGCTAGGGTCGATATTCTTCTCTTGATCATCTTCGGGACGGTGTGAGCCAAGACATCCAGGGGGTTTAGCTCGCTCATCTGCGGGAACAAACTGCCGCCCATTGCTTGCCGTGCTAGCGAGGTCCTTTGTCCCTGAATTGTTCACACACTCCGGCAGATTCAATGGGGGTCTGGCGGCAGATTTCTTTGACTTTATGGTTGGAAATGCATCTGCTTTGAGTGTCGCAGGATATCCACACATTCTTGCCATCTCTGTCGTAGCATAGCTTTCGTCAGTAAAGTGTGCGGAACAAACGTCCAATTTCTTGCCACTTTGGCATCTTTGGGCCACTGGTGCAACTTGAATCCGTCCCTGTTGGTGTTGTTACACCCTCCGACAACACACCGACGAGGCATGATGTCTCCAAGGTACGGAAAACAGTCGAAAAAACGGAAAATAACAGAGCTGATTTGACTCGGTGTTTGAGAAAATGGCGGATTGCTTCCCGATGTGACGTCATCGCTCCGAGAGCGAATATTAGAAAGGCGTTTAATTCGCCAAAATTCACCCATTTAGAGTTCGGAAATCGGTTAAAAAAATACATGGTCTTTTTTCTGCAACATCAAGGTATATATTGACGCTTACATAGGTCTGGTGATAATGTACCCTTTAAAAAGCATTTTAAAAATGGTAAAATCTCCAAAAGGGCTCCCTTGAATATTGTATTGATACTGTTACACTGTCAATAACACTCACCATAAATACACTGAAAAATGTACATGTACACCCCCTGATATATATATATATATATATATATATATATATATATATATATATATATATATATATATATATATATATATATATATATATATATATATATATATATATTAGAGATGCGCGGATAGGCAATTATTTCATCCGAAACCGCATCACAAAAGTCGTCAACCATCCGCATCCACCCGAATTAACATTTAATCAACACCGCACCCGCCCGTTGTTATATATCTAATATAGACGATGCAAGGCATTAGTGAGGTTATAAAGCTTTTGCCTGTTAAAGAAAGGAGACTGATCCAATGCAGCAATCATCTGGGAGCCGCGCGTGGAGGTGCGATGTCCCTCGCACCCGCGGCGGCTCCACCCGGGCTCGCGCCCGAGGCTTCAGCGCGCACCGCAGCGGCCATCCTACTTGTCGCGGCCTAACCCTCGCGGCTCTCGCTGCCGGCGACGGCCGGGTATGGGCCCACGCTCCAGCGCCATCCATTTTCAGGGCTAGTTGATTCGGCAGGTGGGTTGTTACACACTCCTTAGCGGGTTCCGACTTCCATGGCCACCGTCCTGCTGTCTATATCAACCAACACCTTTTCTGGGGTCTGATGAGCGTCGGCATCGGGCGCCTTAACCCGGCGTTCGGTTCATCCCGCAGCGCCAGTTCTGCTTGCCCCACCCCTTTCGTGAGCGCACTGCGCGCGGAGTGACCCCTGTTACGCGCCCCCGGCAACGGGCGGAGCGCGCGGAGTGACCCCTGTTACGAGCCCCCGGCCACGGGGGTGGCGGGCAGGTAAGCTGCTTACCTGCTGTGCGTGACGCCGGCCGCGGCGAAGGTGGGCGCGGTGGTGACCCTGGACGTGCGTCGGGCCCTTCTCGCGGATCACCTCAGCTACGGCTCCCGGTGGGGCCCTCTCGGGGGAAGGGGGCCTCAGTCCCGGACCCCGGCGAGGCGTCCCTTCTCCGCTCCGTAAAAGTGTCCATCTCTTTTTTTTTTCTTCTTCTGTTGTGGCATATGCTGCAGGTGCCTGCTCGTTTTTCGTATGTGGGTAACAACATTTAACTATGTATATATATTTACCAATTGGTTTAACTGCCACCCGCCTGAATCTATTTAAAATCTAATTTTTTTTAATTTCAACCGCCCGACCCGACCCGCGGATAAAATCTAATTTTTTTTTATTTCAACCGCCCGAACCGCGGATAATCTGCGGACTCCGCGGTTGTGTCCGCAAACCGCGCATCTCTAATATATATATATATATATATATATATATATATATATATATATATATATATATATATATATATATATATATATATATATATATATATATATATATGTATGTGTGGGAAAACAATCACAAGACTATTTCATCTCTACAGGCCTGTTTCATGAGGGGGGGTACCCTCAATCATCAGGAGATTTTAATGGGAGCATTCACATACCATGGTTTATATAGGGCACAGAGTGGGTGGGTACAGGCTGGCGTAGGGGCGTGGTGATTGGCTCATGTGTTACCTAGGAGGTGTTTCCGTCTGTGGCGGCATGCTGTTACAATTTCGCTGCGCTTGTTGAGGGATGACAGGTCTGGACGGTAAATAATAAACAGTTTCTCTTTCAAGCATAGGTTGCATCTTTTATTACCACTATTGTAAGGTGTGCTGGATGCAAGAATTTGCCATGTTATTGAATATTCAACATTATTGTCTTTGAGGTCCCAAATGTGTTTGCTGAGTTCTGTGGTTTTCCGCAGGTTTTGGTTCCTGAAAGAAGCCTTGTGATTGTTCCATCTGGTTTTGAATTCTCCCTCGGTTAATCCTACATATGTGTCGGATGTGTTAATGTCCTTGCGTATTACCTTAGATTGGTAGACAACTGATGTTTGTAAGCACCCCCCGTTGAGAGGGCAATCAGGTTTCTTTCGACAGTTACAGCCTTTGTTGGTTTTGGAGTCGCTCTGTCCGGGGGCCGACGGCTCATATATATATATATTATTGCTGGGATCCCTGTACACTTATCCTAACATCCATAACACACTATTCCTGCCATGTCAAATGCCCCCAATATAGCTGTCCAAGGTTATGCCTGTAAAACTGGTGTTTGTCTTCTCTTTAAAATCTTTTGCTGGGTCAGACTTTTAGTTTGGTTGAAGTGTTTGCACCCACTTTATTGATCTGAAATGTTTGTATGTTGGATCTATTTTTGCACTCACTTTATTGATCTGCATCTATCTATCTATGTATGTATGTATGTATGTAGCACCCACCGTTAATGTGTGAATGTGGACTAAATTAATTACGGGTTCTCAGATCTCTGTGAAGCGCTTTGAGTGTCTAGAAATGCGCTATTGAAATCTAATCCATTAATACATTATTCATTGATCTGAAACACTTGTATGTTGTTTCCGGACCATAGGACGCACCGGATAATAAGGCGCATTAAAGGAGTCATATTATTAGGGCCCGCATGGCCCATTGTATAAGGACTCCTTTGGGAGTCCTTTTGCAATGGGACATAAGGACCTATTGAATTTGTAAGGTTTTATTATTATTATTATTACGCAACTTTGCGCTGTAATTTGACCCCTTTAGCATGCTTCAAAACTCACCAAATTTTACACACATATCAGTAATATACGGCAACATTTTTTATCAAAAAACCAAACCTCAAAATTGCGCTCTAGCGCCCCCTAGAAAGAAAACTGCTTATAACTCCCAGTACGAATGTTGTAGAGACATGAAACAAGAACCTCTATGTAGGTCTTACTTAGACCTACTTTTCATTAATTAATTTCCTCGGGCAAAAATCAACAGGAAGTTGGCAATTCCCCCTTCAAGACAAAAAAGTACTAAAAACAGTAACTTTTGCCTCTTTGAGCTGTATTTTCACCCTCTTAACATGCTTCAAAACTCACCAAACTGAACACACACATCAGGACTGGCAAAAGTTGCGATCTAATAAAAAAACCTAACACCAAAACGCAGAAAAAACTGCTCCTCGGAAGAAAAAAATGACAAAACTGCCTGTAACTCCCACTGGGAAGGTCGGAGAGACATGAAACAAAAACCTCTATGTAGGTCTCACTTAGACCTACATTTCATATATTGACAACCCCCAGCAAAAATCAACAGGAAGTTTGCAATTTCCCCTTCAAAACAAATTTTTTTTATAAACCGGTCACTTCTCTTCAAACATTATCTCCTCTGAGCGCGTTTGTCGTATCAGCTTCAAAATAACACAGGAGAGAGATTGAACCCTTCCAAATAAAAGTTATCGAAATAATTTTTCTAACTGCTCCGGTTTTGATTTTATGAGCCTTCAAAGAACCGCTGCGCTGATGCTGCTGCGCTGCTGTTTTTTTAAGATGGCTGCTTAAAAGCAGGAAGCACCAACGTGCCCACACAATGCAGACAAGGTAGGTACACTAGACAAAAGTCTTGGGACACTTCAGACTAAAAGTAGACAAAAGTATTGGGACACTTAGGACTAGCACCTGCCAAATACGCGGGCCCGACCAATGCTGCTTGCAGCTTTAATTATGATTATTTTCTAAAAGTAAAAGACTTCCTTGTGGTCTACATAACATGTAATGGTGGTTCTTTGCTCAAAATGTTGCATACATGATGTTTTACACATCATTTTGAAGTCACTTTCTGACAGTGTCTTCAGGATGCGCCGTTTTGTGGGCGGGTCTTATTTACGTGCCTCCACTTCGACAGCGTCTTCTCCTTGTTGTAGCGGTGTAGAGTGCAAGGACGGGCGTGGAAGAAGTGTCAAAAGATGGCGCTGACTGTTTTAATGACATTCACACTTCAATCTGAATGTGGCTCACTAGTGCAACAACAACGCCCGAAATGTGTCCCATGACCGGAACTGTCTAATAACTAAAGTTCCTTGGGTGAATAATGATAACTCACTATACCGGTATGTTTTAGTGCTTTCATGGTGAGTTTACTGACAGATATAAGTAAGAACTTTACACTACTTTATATTAGAAATGGCAACAGTGGAGGATGAATGTCACATAACAAGAAGATAGAGGAAAAGAAGATGATAATAGACTACGGTGTCGCCACGGACTACAAAGGCGGAAGCGCCCAAATTTTCTGAATTTATTGTAATCCCAAATACACATCAACAGCTATGAGAGGGTAAGAAAAGAAAAGTTGCTTTTGCATAATATTGCGAAACAAAACAGCAGATAATATGTCTTACCTTATACACACACCATAATAATACTCCTATGTTGAAGCACAGTACAATCCATCAAGCGGTGTGGCTTCATAGCTTACCAAAGTCCTACTAAAACATTTTGATGGATTTTTGAGTGCCGTGTGTAATGTTCTAAATTTTCAATGGAACATATACAATGTTGGTGTTGTTTACTTGAGTCATATTGCAGTCTACACGTATCTCTTATGTGCGACTGCCATAATATTGCAGTCTACACGTATCTCTTATGTGTGACTGCCATCATATTGCAGTCTACACGTATCTCTTATGTGTGACTGCCATCATATTGCAGTCTACACGTATCTCTTATGTGTGACTGCCATCATATTGCAGTCTACACGTATCTCTTATGTGTGACTGCATCATATTGCAGTCTACACGTATCTCTTATGTGTGACTGCCATCATATTGCAGTCTACACGTATCTCTTATGTGTGACTGCCATCACATTGCGGTCTACACGTATCTCTTATGTGTGACTGCCATCATATTGCAGTCTACACGTATCTCTTATGTGTGACTGCCATCATATTGCAGTCTACACGTATCTCTTATGTGTGACTGCCATCATATTGCAGTCTACACGTATCTCTTATGTTTGACTGCCATCACATTGCAGTCTACACGTATCTCTTATGCGTGACTGCCATCATATTGCAGTCTACACGTATCTCTTATGTTTGACTGCTATCACATTGCAGTCTACACGTATCTCTTATGTTTGACTGCCATCATATTGCAGTCTACACATATCTCTTATGTTTGACTGCCATCACATTGCAGTCTACACGTATCTCTTATGTGTGACTGCCATCATATTGCAATCTACACGTATCTCTTTTGTGTGACTGCCATCATATTGCAGTCTACACGTATCTCTTATGTGTGACTGCCATCACATTGCAGTCTACACGTATCTCTTATGTTTGACTGCCATCACATTGCAGTCTACACGTATCTCTTATGTGTGACTGCCATCATATTGCAGTCTACACGTATCTCTTATGCGTGACTGCCATCATATTGCAGTCTACACGTATCTCTTATGTGTGACTGCCATCATATTGCGGTCTACACGTATCTCTTATGTGTGACTGCCATCATATTGCAGTCTACACGTATCTCTTATGCGTGACTGCCATCACATTGCAGTCTACACGTATCTCTTATGTTTGACTGCCATCACATTGCAGTCTACACGTATCTCTTATGCGTGACTGCCATCATATTGCAGTCTACACGTATCTCTTATGTTTGACTGCTATCACATTGCAGTCTACACGTATCTCTTATGTTTGACTGCCATCATATTGCAGTCTACACATATCTCTTATGTTTGACTGCCATCACATTGCAGTCTACACGTATCTCTTATGTGTGACTGCCATCATATTGCAGTCTACACGTATCTCTTATGTGTGACTGCCATCATATTGCAGTCTACACGTATCTCTTATGTGTGACTGCCATCACATTGCAGTCTACACGTATCTCTTATGTTTGACTGCCATCACATTGCAGTCTACACGTATCTCTTATGTGTGACTGCCATCATATTGCAGTCTACACGTATCTCTTATGTGTGACTGCCATCATATTGCAGTCTACACTTATCTCTTATGCGTGACTGCCATCACATTGCAGTCTACACGTATCTCTTATGTGTGACTGCCATCATATTGTAGTCTACACGTATCTCTTATGTGTGACTGCCATCATATTGCAGTCTACATGTATCTCCTATGCGTGACTGGTCACATTTATCATTACACCATGCACCAAATAAAATAGCTTTGAGGTCGGAAAGCACAACCAAAAATATTCCGTTATAAGGTCATAAGGTGCACTGTCGAGTTTTGAGAAAATGAAAGAATTTTAAGTGCACCTTATAGTCTGAAAAATATGGTATGTATGTTGAAACCATACTATTTTTTTAATTTTTCATTATTTACTTATTTTCTTTTAATTATTATTATTATTATTTTTTTTTTTAATGAATTTATTAATCAATCCAACAAAACAATACACAACAATACCATACTCATGCAATCCAATTCCAAAACCAAACCAAATTGCTCTCAATTGCTCTGTTTATTGCTATTCTGAAACCACTTTATTGATCTGAAATGCTTGTATGTTGTATTTATATATCTATGTATGTAAGTTGAACCCACTTTATTGATCTGAAACGCTTGTATGTTGTATTTATCAGGACTGTATGCTCATTTTTTCACTAGGAGGACCCGTGCTACCAAATAAAAACATGTATTAGCAAATGAAAATGAAGGCATTTACTAGAAAAGAAAAAATGTAGTATCACAGGTAAAAATGAAGAGTAATTGTAACACAATTGCATTATTAACACTGAAATAATGGACACAGTAGCACACATACCATGACTGACATGACATCACATGCAATTATATTCCAGATGATACTGCTACTTCCACACATGAGCAGTGATGTTGACAAGTGTTCAATGTAGTGAGTCCCCAGGAACCACAGGTGGTGCTTTTAGTGGTCCTGGGAAGAGGCTGTTTGCAACCTTTACACACACGCCTAGGGAGCGCTAACTTTCCAAATGGTTTTCAGCAATATTCAGTCTGATCATTAATGGTGGAGGCAGAAAATACAGCTGCAATACTAGGTTGCAATATCTCTTAGCTTTTTCTACAGTGCCATTTCTACTTTGTTAGAAGCAGCATGTCCAGTACAGGCCACACACCTTCTCATTCAATGTGTTTTCTTTATTTCCACGACTATTTACATTGTAGATTGTCACATCAAAACTATGAATGAACACATGTGGAGTTATGTACTTAACAAAAAAAAAAGGTGAAATAACTGTTTTATATTCTAGTTTCTTCAAAATAGCCACCCTTTGCTCTGATTACTGCTTTGCACACTCTTGGCATTCTCTCCATGAGCTTCAAGAGGTAGTCACCTGAAATGGTTTTCACTTCACAGGTGTGCTTGAAGCTTGGCGGGCCGTGTGTGTGTGTGTGTGTGTGTGTGTGTGTGTGTGTGTGTGTGTGTGTGTGTGTGTGTGTGTGTGTGTGTGTGTGTGTGTGTGTGTGTGTGTGTGTGTGTGTGTGTGTGTGTGTGTGTGTGTGTGTGTATGTATGTATATATGTGTGTGTATAAATGTGTATATATGTATGTGTGTGTGTGTGTGTATGTATATATATATATATATATATATATATGTATATGTATATGTATGTGTATATTTCTGTGTGTGTGTGTACGTAGGTATATATGTGTGTATATATGTGTGTGTGTAGTGTATATATATATATATATATATATATATATGTATATGTATATGTATGTATATATTTCTGTGTGTGTGTGTGTGTGTATGTAGGTATATATGTGTGTATATATGTGTGTGTGTAGTGTGTATATATATATATGTATATGCATGTATGTATATATTTCTGTGTGTGTGTATATGTGTGTGTGTATATTTGTGTGTGTGTGTATATATATATGTATGTATATATTTCTGTGTGTGTGTGTGTATATATATATATATATATATATATATATGTTTGTTTGTTTTTGTTTTTTTGTTTTGTTTTTGTTTTTGCTTATTCTTTGTGAAGCTGTCAATTTTCCTGTAAAATATATGTATAAATATTAGTGTGCATCAAAGGAAGCTAAGTTTTGTTGTAATTATTTTTTACTGCACCTGGCAATAAAAAGTACCAAGAAAAAGCCTGGAGATCAATTTGAGTTGAACAGTATTTAATTCTCTTAAGACATCAACACTTTTCTCCTATACTTGTGTCCTCTCACAGCTTGTGTGTGTGTGTGTGTGTGTGTGTGTGTGTGTGTGTGTGTGTGTGTGTGACTCCAACTGCCCACAGTGTGCAAGGCATATTTAAATCCACACTCTCTTAGCCTGCCCCCTACTGTTGCACAGACCTACTTTCATGCACTCGCACTCACTTTGCATCAAACATGTCTTCCTTCAAGTGTTACAAGACCGCAAAAACACACTAGAAGTTTCCACGCAGGTTTAATTCACGTTGCAGGTTATTTTAGAAACCCGGCTCCTTTGCAATGAAACCTCTTTCATGCACTTTGTGCTCCAGGTGGAGGACTTTGTGGCTCATACTGCCTCAAGTGGTAGTGATGTGACACTGCAGCAGCTGGCTGCTCATTAGTATACAAACATGGAGACAATTAACTCTGCTTTTCTGCTTTCACCCAATTATAAACACATTTTTATTAAAAAGTGCAAACTGTTACTTTTTTGCTTTGGAAAAAGTGTATTGACTTGCAGCTTGCAGCATGTAAATATAATATAATATATCAGTATATATTATATATATGCTATATTTTATATTCCTACTACGGAACACAACACAACACGACAGCAAAGACTTACTGTGGAGCAAAGACGGCGTCCACAATGTCCATCCGAACATGACATGACAATCAACAATGTCCCCACAAAGAAGGATAAAAACAACTGAAATATTCTTGATTGCTAAAACAAAGTAGATGTGGGAAATATCGCTCAAAGGAAGACATGAAACTGCTACAGGAAAATACCAAAAAAAGAGAAAAAGCCACCAAAATAGGAGCGCAAGACAAGAAGTAAAACACTGAATGAACACTATGAACTAGGTTTACAGCATATGACGTAAATTTCTCCAATTTATAATTAATAAAAGCCGTTATCTTCTCTATTTATAAATGTCCTTTGTGATTTCCATCCATTGCTTCAAAGTTGGGCTCTCCTGTAATACCCATTTCCTGGTAATGCTCTTTTTTACAAGCCACTAGTAGAATATTCTTTAATTGTTTATCTTTTTTTCAGCCAATCCTGAGGTACATGTCCCAAAAACTTACATTCAAGGGGTACTTCACATTTGAAAGTATCCTGCAGGGCAGTGTTTTTCAACCACTGTGCCGCGGCGCCCGTGAGATACAGTCTGGTGTGCCGTGGGAGATTATCTACCGTATTTTTCGGAGTATAAGTCGCACCGGCCGAAAATGCATAATAAAGAAGGAAAAAAACATATATAAGCCGCACTGGAGTATAAGTCGCATTGTTTGGGGAAATGTATTTGATAAAAGCCAACAGCAAGAATAGACATTTGAAAGGCAATTTAAAATAAATCAAGAATAGTGAACAACAGGCTGAATAAGTGTACGTTATATGAGGCATAAATAACCAACTGGTATGTTAACGTAACATATTATGGTAAGAGTCATTCAAATAACTATAACATATAGAACATGCTATACGTTTACCAAACAATCTGTCACTCCTAATCGCTAAATCCCATGAAATTTTATTCGTCTAGTCCAGGGGTCGGCAACCTTTACCAGTCAAAGAGCCATTTTGACCAGTTTCACAAATTAAAGAAAACAATGGGAGCCACAAAATTATTTTGAAATTTAAAATGAAATAACACTGCATACAAAGTTTTTTTTCTTGCTTTGTGCTATGTATAAACCAAGAGTCTCAGACACTGCGGCCCACACCTTAATATGAAAATTGAACGGGTTTTATATGAATGGCGCGTGACAGTGTCATACTTGTCAACCCTCCCGATTTTTCCGGCACATTATGATTGTCAAGGCAACTGTTCTCTCGAACTTGCCGTGATGGTACAGCATTTAGCGCCCACTAAAATCAGCGTGCCGGCCCAGCCACACGTTGTATGGGGCTTCTGCTTGCACACGTAAGTGACAGCAAGGCATACTTGGTCAACAACCACACAGGTTACACTGACGGTGGCTGTATAAAAAACTTTAACACTCTTACTAATAATGCGCCGCACTGTGAACCCACATCAAAACAAGAATGACAAACACATTTGGGGAGAACATCCGCACCGTAACACAACATAAACACAACAGAACAAATACCCAGAATCCCATGCAGCCCTAACTCTTCACCTCAACCTACGCACAGAGGGGGGGTTGATGTGTGAGGGAGCAGGGTTGGGGTTTGGTGGTAGCAGGGGTGTATAATGTAGCCCGGAAGAGTCAGGGCTGCATGGGATTCTGGGTATTTGTTCTGTTGTGCTTATGTTGTGTTAAGGTGCAGACGTTCTCCCGGAATGTGTTTGTCATTCTTGTTTGGTTTTGGTTCAAAGTGTGGCACATTATTAGTAAGAGTGTTAAAGTTGTTTTAAATGGCCACCGTCAGTGTAACCTGTGTGGCTGTTGACCAAGTATGCCTTGCTGTCACTTACGTGTGCAAGTAGAAGATGCATATAACAAGAGGCTGGGTTGGCACGCTGTTTATACAGATTGTAGAGGGCGCTAAATGTTGTACCATCATGGCACGCCCTTATTATTAATGTAAGGGTGAAAATCGGAGAATATTAATCCCGGGAGTTTTCTGCAAGAGGCACTGAAATCCGGAAGTCTCCCGGGAAAATCGGGCGGGGGGCGGGGGGGCGGGGTCGGCATCAGACTGATCAAAGAGCCGCATGCGGCTCCGGAGCCGCGGGTTGCCGACCCCTGGTCTAGTCTCTTACGTGAATGAGATGAATAATATTATTTGATATTTTTCGCTAATGTGTTAATAATTTCACACATAAGTCGCTCCTGAGTATAAGTCGCACCCCCCGGCCAAACTATGAAAAAAAACTGCGACTTATAGTCCGAAAAATACGGTAATTTCACCTATTTGGGTTAAAAATATTCTTTGCAAACCAGTAGTTATAGTCTGCAAATGATGTGTTGTTGTTGAGTGTCTATGCTGTCTAGAGCTTGGCAGAGTAACCGTGTAATACTCTCCCATATCAGTAGGTGGCAGCCGGTAGCTAATTGCTTTGTGGATGTGAGAAACAGCGGGAGGCAGTGTGCAGGTAAAAAGGTGTCTAATGCTTAAACCAAAAAAAACAAAAGGTGAGTGCCACTAAGAAAAGGCATTGAAGCTTAGGGAAGGCTATGCAGAACGAAACTAAAACTGAACTGGCTGCAAAGTAAACAAAAATAGAATGCTGGACGACAGCAAAGACTTACTGTGGAGCAAAGACGGCAGTGTTTCCCACACATTCATTTATTTGTGGCGGCCCGCCACGAAAGAATTACGTCCGCCACAAATGGATTTTTCGGCTTTTGACTCGCTCGACCGCTCATAAAAGCAATGGGACTGTCTGTGAATGTTGCTTGTAGTTACAACTCCGGTGCAGTAGGTGGCGGTAACTCCGCCAATAGCACTTAATTCACCTGGTGGGCCAGAAGAAGAAGAAGAAGAGGGACGGACGGACGGACGAAACGGGATCAAAATACGAGGGTAATATAGGTTGTAGGTAGATATGTTATAGCTGCATCGCTCGCGGCTCGTCATATATTTAACGTTAATCCGCTGCTTCATTAACACCGCCGCTGTTTGACTCGTGGGCCGGGGCAGACGAACGTAGTAAAAGTCACGTGTTACCCTACCGACGAGCTAACGTGTCCAGGTTATAACCATGTTGTCAATAAACACACATGGACTGAAGCTAAATTGTCCACTGTCCACTGCAGCATGTGAATGCAATGAAAAGAATAAAATCTGATCCAACCAGCTGTTAAAATGTTGTCCAGGTTAATGTTTTGGCCATTAAAAGCCCTTTATTTCAAGATTTCAACTGTGATCGGGCTTAAAACAGGTGGCTGACCTGTTCAGATGGGTGTAACTGCTACTGGTCAAATAATGTGAAATACCACTTAATTTTACATGTATGCAATGCCATTTAAATGTAATTATAGATAATAATAATAATAATAAATACTGTGTAGTGTTGTAAATAGTCAACGGGAAGAATTTTAGTAAGATATAAGCCATGAGCACTACACAGCCAGAAAAAAACCTAGGCAGGACAAGTAAAAATATTGGGGCAAGTAGATTTGAGAAGTCGGGCAAGTAGAAAAAAACCTTAACGTTGAACCCTGCATGTGTTGAGCTGCTGCCGCTTAAGGTTAGACGGCACTGTACATAGAGCGCTTCTGCTCGTTAGTAATAAATTCTAATGTTGGATGTTCACTCCTTCACACAGATGAGTATAGAAAAATATTTTCAACGGCCGAAAAGGGCTCGACTTGGAGAGGAGGTAGGCCTACAGTCCGGACCACAGGTGCGACCTGTTCAGCAGCAGGAGGAGGAGGAGGAGGTTGACTGACTGTGGCAGGACACCTCTGCCTCTGTTTCACTTTATGTTGCTGGTAAATAATATGGTTGTAGTATTAGGCTAAAGTTAAATTATTTAGTATTCACTAATTAAAGGGGCAGAGCTTTAAGAGACATTTTAGCTTTTATATTTTATAAGATATATTTTTTGTAAGAACCACAATTAATAAATATATTTCAGTGAATCACTAATTGTTCAAATCTGTATATAAATATGTACATAAAATGTTGTAATTATATTCCAACTCCGCGTTCTTCTTGGTCATCGCCGCTGCCGCCGCCGCCCCCCGCCCCCCGACCACACCACCACAAAGAGATGCCTGTCCTGTGGGAAACACTGGAGGGCGTCCACAAACTACATCCGAACATGACATGACAATCAACAATGTCCCCACAAAGAAGGATAAAAACAGCTGAAATATTCTTGATTGCTAAAACAAAGTAGATGCGGGAAATATCGCTCAGAGGAAGACATGAAACTGCTACAGGAAAATACCAAAAAAAGAGAAAAAGCCACCAAAATAGGAGCACAAGACAAGAAGTAAAACACTACACACAGGAAGACACCAAAAAAGTCAAAATAAGTCAGGGTGTGATGTGACAGGTGGTGACAGTACACCTACTTTGAGACAAGAGCTATAGTCATGCATGCTTGGTTATGCTTTAAAGTCATATCCAACGACTTTTTACTGTCAACTGAGTTTTGTTTTTTAATGATGTCTGCTGGTGGTGTGCCTCCGCATTTTTTCAACGCAAAAAAATGTGCGTTGGCTCAAAAAAAAGGTTGCAAAACACTGCTGTAGAGCTTGGTGTGTCTCTCTTTCCAGTAGTGCAGTCCCAGAAATCATGCTAGTGTTTTGCATTTAGATCCCCACAAGTTGTTATCATAATGAGACGTCTGAGAAGGTGGAATAAAACGTCTGATTGAACTTTTCCAGCCAAACTCTCTCCACTTGGGTGAGCTGGTCCAATACACGTCCATATTATTGCTTTCCCTTTTTCTGTGAAAGATTGAAGTGTCCAGTGTGATCATGCATGATCACAATGTAAAGCTCACTGATGTCGTCTCTCATCTGCCTTTCCTCCAGGGACAGAAGAAAGTTAAGAGCCAGAGTGCCGTCAGTCGTGGAGCCTTCCTGCCCCTCCAGCTCTCCCTCCCCCCCACATCCACGCCTCACACCTGATACCTAGAAGGTGCACATTTGGACACGTCATCGCCTCGCTGCCAGGATGATCACCTCAGAGCTTCCTGTTCTCCAGTGAGTGAATAACATCACAATGGTGTACTGTCAATATTGGCCAAGATCCAAAAGTGCTTGTCATTAACCCTACTGGCTGTTTATGTATCTTTAATGCTCATTAGTTGTGTTTGTTTCTAGCAGATGTTTTGTACTTATGAACAGAGGTGGGTAGTAACGCGCTACATTTACTCCGTTACATCTACTTGAGTAACTTTTGGGATAAATTGTACTTCTAAGAGTAGTTTTAATGCAACATACTTTTACTTTTACTTGAGTATATTTATAGAGAAGAAACGCTACTTTTACTCCGCTACTTTTATCTACATTCAGCTCGCTACTCGCTACTAATTTTTATCGATCTGTTAATGCACGCTTTGTTTGTTTTGGTCTGTCAGACAGACCTTCATAGTGCCTGCGTTTCAACAAATACAGTCACTGGTGACGTTCACTCCGTTCCACCAATCAGATGCAGTCACTGGTGACGTTGGACCAATCAAACAGAGCCAGGGGTCACATGACCTGACTTAAACAAGTGGAAAAACTTATTGGGGTGTTACCATTTAGTGGTCAATTGTACGGAATACATACTGTACTGTGCAATCTACTAATAAAAGTTCCAATCAATCAATCAAAAGTGTGAAGGAAAAAAGACCCTTTTTTATTTCAACCGTACATCCCGTCAAAAGCCTAAAGACTGACTGCACAGTTCCTGTCTTCACAATAAAAGTGCCGCTCCATCGCGCCTGCGCTTTCAAAACAAGAGTCTCCGAAAGCCAGCGCAAACAAGCTAGCAAGCTACGGAGTTTGCCGCCAATGTATTTCTTGTAAAGTGTATAAAAAGGAATATGGAAGCTGGACAAATAAGATGCCAAAAACCAACCACTTTCATGTGGTATTAGACAGAAAGGAGGAACTTTTTTTCTCCTCCATTTGAAAACGTGGATGTTATCATCACTACTGTCTGATTACAATCAATGCAAGTCATCAGAATCAGGTAATACACCAACTTATATTCTTGTCTTCATGAAAGAAAGGAATCTATATGTGTTAAACATGCATGTATATTCATTAAAACACCTTTAACATGTAAACAAAAACGGCAAAATAAATAAATATAAATTATATACTGTATATATATATGTGTGTGTATATATATATATATATATATATATATATATATATATATATATATATATATATATATGTGTGTGTATATATATATGTGTGTGTATATATATATATGTGTGTATATATATATATGTGTGTATGTATATATATATATATATATGTGTGTGTGTGTCTATATATATATATATATATGTGTGTGTGTGTGTGTATGTTACTCATCAGTTACTCAGTACTTGAGTAGTTTTTTCACAACATACTTTTTACTTTTACTCAAGTAAATATTTGGGTGACTACTCCTTACTTTTACTTGAGTAATAAATCTCTAAAGTAACAGTACTCTTACTTGAGTACAATTTCTGGCTATTCTACCCACCTCTGCTTATGAATACGCTGTAATTCAGCACTTGTCCAGCGTAATAAATACAACACATAACTTACACTTTTTCTGCAGTTGAGCTACTTTTCAATGTAGCAAGTGGAGGGGATCTACATCATTCATATATATCATTTATGTTGATTTATTTATGAAAGAGACGTTAACAAGTGAAAGGTGTTTAATGATAATACAAGCATGTTTCTTTCATGAAGACAATAATATAAGTTGGTGTGATTGTAGGGGTGTAACGGTACACAAAAATTTCGGTTCGGTACGTACCTCGGTTTAGAGGTCACGGTTCGGTTCATTTTCGGTACAGTAAGAAAACAACAAAATATACATTTTTGGGTTATTTATTTACCAAATTTGCAAAATCTTCCACCAAAAATATTTTTCTTAGTGTAATATTTGATGTGAAGTAATGGGAACCTTGGATAGGTCAATAATTCATAATAACATTGATTTTGATTCAATATTATGTTTTGAGCAATGACAGTTTGAAAGAAAAAAAAAACAGCTTTGTTTTATTAGTCAACATTGCAACTTTTTCTAAATGACATTTAACCTTTAAGCTTTTTTATTTCACTTTTGTTATGTTTTTGTTTATTTTAATAGTATTTTTAGAATGTGCCGTGGGCCTTTAAAACATTAAAGGGGAACATTATCACAATTTCAGAATTGTTAAAACCATTAAAAATCAGTTCCCAGTGGCTTATCATATTTTTCGAAGTTTTTTTCAAAATTTTACCCATCACGCAATATCCCTAAAAAAAGCTTCAAAGTGCCTGATTTTAACCACCCGTCCATTTTCCTGTGACGTCACATAGTGAAGCCAACACAAACAAACATGGCGCATAGAACAGCAAGCTATAGCGACATTAGCTCGGATTCAGACTCGGATTTCAGCGGCTTAAGCGATTCAACAGATTACGCATGTATTGAAACGGACGGTTGTAGTGTGGAGGCAGGTAGCGAAAACCAAATTGAAGAAGAAACTGAAGCTATTGAGTCATATCGGTTTGAACCGTATGCAAGCGAAACCCACGAAAACGACACGACAGCCAGCGACACGGGAGAAAGCGAGGACGAATTCGGCGATCGCCTTCTAACCAACGATTGGTATGTGTTTGTTTGGCATTAAAGGAAACTAACAACTATGAACTAGGTTTACATTTGGCAACAACATGCACTTTGAGAGTGCAGACAGCCCATTTCAGGCGCGATAAGAACATATATTTTTCCATGATTTCAGCACTCAGGTTAACCATACCTAAATAGACACAAAATACTGCATTACACAAGACTACCCGAATGTACTCGAATGATTGAAAAAAATACATGTTTTTAAGCTAAATTATTGGTAAACACAGTTTATGTATAATAATTTACGTAAAACCGCGAGTAATGAATAAAGTTTTCATCAATTAATATATTCTGTAGACATACCCTCATCCGCTCTCTTTTCCTGAAAGCTGATCTGTCCAGTTTTGGAGTTGATGTCAGCAGGCCAGGGAAGCTATGGTCGATATTTTTCTCTTGATCATCTTCGGTGGCATAAGGGACGGTTGCCATCGCTGTCGTAGCATAGCTTTCGTCGGTAAAGTGTGCGGAACAAACGACTGACCATTTCGTCGGCTTTCCCCACACCTTCGTATTTTGAACAAATTTCGTCCAATTTCTTGCCACTTTGGCATCTTTGCGCCACTGGTGCAACTTGAATCCGTCCCTGTTGGTGTTGTTACACCCTCCGACAACACACCGACGAAAGTGAGAAAATGGCGGATTGCTTCCCGATGTGACGTCACGTTGTGATGTCATCGCTGTCATCCGGGGCACACTTTTGACACCCCTGCTATAGATAATAAAAAATTAAATGTAATAAATCTATGGATAAAAAGCAGAGCCTGGCGACGCATGCGCGTTTATCATAACTCTCTCTCTCTCTCTCTGTCTCTGCCCCTCCCTCACCAATTCTGCTGCTGTTTTGTTTTCAACCCCTTCTTAACCCTGAACGTACATTGAAAATACACGCAACCCTAACTCAAAATGCCGGACATTTGAGGCATTTAAGAAACTCCGCCCTGACAGCTCCACAAAAGAGGACATGTCCGGTGAAAAGAGGACGTATGGTCAGTCTATGCTAGCAGCGACCGGTTTCACCAGACATGTCCTCTTTTGCTAGCATGCTAGCAGCTAACGGGCTAGGATAGACTGACCATACGTCCTCTTTTCACCGGACATGTCCTCTTTTGCGGAGCTGTCAGGGCGGAGTTTCTTAAATGCCTCAAATGTCCGGCATTTTGAGTATTGTTTACACAACGTGCAGTACGCTACTTAATATGTCCGTGTGGAAACTCCTTCCGGACACCTCCGCACCGAACCGAAACGGTTCAATACAAATAATCGTACCGTTACACCCCTAGCGGTCGGTCTTTAAGAGTTTTGACTGACGGCGCGAGAGTCTGTTGAAATAAAAAAGTGTTTCTGGCCTTCCTGTCGGTCGTTTTTTCTTAATAATGATCTGGCAGCAGCCCATCGTCATCTCACAAGACACCTCGGGTGCCGTGAATGGCAATCAAGTGATGAAAGTGAGGTCTTGGTGAATTGCTCATTTTTAGGTGTATTTTTTTAATGCCTGGCTGGCGATGGACTGACACACCCTCCACCATCCACCTAATGGCATACTTGCCAACCTTGAGACCTCCGATTTCGGGAGGTGGGGGGAGGGGGGTGTTTTGGGGTCGGGGTAGGACGGGGGCGTGGCTAAAAGGGGAGGAGTATATTTACAGCTAGAATTCACCAAGTCAAGTATTTCATATATATATATATATATATATATATATGTATATATATATATATATATAAGAAATACTTGACGTTCAGTGAATTCTAGCTAGCTATATATATATATATATATATATATATATATATATATATATATATATATATATATATATACATATATTTATTTTATTATATGTGTATATATATATATATATATATATATATATATATATATACATATATTTATTTTATTATATGTATATATATATATATATATATACATATATTTATTTTATTATATCTATATATATATATATATATATATATATATATATATATATATACGTGTGTATATATATATATATATATATATATATATATATATATAAAATAAATACTTGAATTTCAGTGTTAATTTATTTACACATATACACACACAACACTCATCTACTCATTGTTGAGTTAAGGGTTGAATTGTCCATCCTTGTTCTATTCTCTGTCACTATTTTTCTAACCATGATGCATTGCTGTGTGGCACGCACAAAAGTGCTTTCATCAAATGCACTAGATGGCAGTATTGTCCTGTTTAAGAGTGTCACAACATTGCTGCTTATGGCAGACGAACTGCTTTACGGTATACAAAAACGTGACTGCTGTTGTTGTGTGTTGTTGCCGCGCTGGGAGGACGTTAATGAAACTGCCTAACAATAAACCCATGAGGACCTGAGTCCGCCTGAATTTCGGGAGATTTTCGGGAGAAAATTTGTCCCGGGAGGTTTTCGGGAGAGGCGCTGAATTTCGGGAGTCTCCCGGAAAATCCGGGAGGGTTGGCAAGTATGCCTAATGGGCACCCCTGACATACACTAACAACGACATAGCATTAAAGTTGCAAAAGTGAGCAACACTAGCATAGTTATGTGTGTTAAAGTGCTATCATTACACTCACATTTTAACAGTAACATCATTACCGCATTTTTCAGAGTATAAGTCGCTCCGGTGTATAAGTCGCACCGGCCGAAAATGCACGATAAAGAAGGAAAAAAACATATATAAGTCGCACTGGAGTATAAGTTGCATTTTTTGGGGAAATATATTTGATAAAAGCCAACACCAAAAATAGACATTTGAAAGGCAATTTAAAATAAATAAAGAATAGTGAACAACAGCTGCATATTTCACTACTTCCAGCTGGTAATCTGCAGTATATGATTTCCTTTTCCGTGCCATTTTTGTTCAGCCCTTCTCAGTTTTTATAAGTTACCGCCAATGTTGAAATGATCAAATTTCATAGGTACGGACGTAGTAGCAGGTAGCATCTTTTTTTTCACAATGGACTTCTGCCATGACCCGCCCCCGCCAAAATTTTACACTGCAAAAAGTGAAATCAAAGTAAGATGAAATATCTCAAATAAGGGTGATATTTGCTTATTTTCTGTCTAAGATACTTCTTCTCACCAAGCAGATTTTATGTTAGAGTGTTTTACTTGTTTTAAGGGTTTTGGTCCTAAATGATCTCAGTAAGATATTACAGCTTGTTGCTGAGGTGTTATGACCTATATTGAGTAAAACATGCTTGAAACTAGAATATCAACTGTTGAATAAACAGGTCAGTTTCTTGTTACCAACCATTGTGTATTATTCAAACTCCCCTAATTCAGCTGGCTAGTTGTTATCAAGAGTACTAAAACCCTTTTCAACATGATTCTGACAACTAAGTAGGCTAAATAACTTTAATACATGCTCAGATAGGCCAGTATCGGTCAGTATCGGTATCGAATCGGAAGTGCAAAAACCTGGATCAGGACATCCCTAATGTTGATGGACGTATACATGGGTCAGATGTTCCCTTCAGTTCTTGTCACATTTGTGCTCATACCCACCCTTCATATTACTATGAGAGCATCATTACATGATAATAATAAAGAGAAGAAGTCATAAATGTAAGCATGGTGTTGCTCAAGTGGAGTGTATTTGAACAAAGCCCACCATTGTGCTTCCAGGGACTCGTCCAATGAGTCGGGGGCAACAGAGGCGGTGAGTCTGAGCATGAGCATGGCGGACATGGAGGACCCTGAGGTGAAAGGCAAGAAGAAGAGAGGGAGGCCCGGCAAACAAGCTGGGGTGAGAATCCACTTTTGTTCAAAGTGTTTGCACACGCACACACGCAACTCATTCATGTGTCACGTCACTCTGCCTCCTTGCAGGCCGCCAATAAGAAGCCCAGGAAGACGCCCGCAGAGAAGGGTATGGGCGGGGGCCGAGGGCGAGGCAAAGCCAACGGCATAGCCCAGTACAATGGCGAGGGCATGGACCCCATCACCCTCTTTGAAGTCGTCAAGCTGGGCAAGAGCGCCATGCAGGTGCGCTCTAATTGAAAATATGATGTCTAATTGAAAATATGCTGTCTAATTCTAATTGAAGCTGTGTGCTCTAATGGAAAATATGCTGACTACTTAAAGTTGTGTGCTCTAATTGAAATATGCTGACTAATTAAAGCTGTGCTGTCTAATTGAAAATATGCTGTCTAATTGAAGCTGTGCGTGCTAATTGAAAATATGCTGACTAATTGAAAATAGGCTGTCTAATTAAAGCTGTCTGCTCTAATGGAAAATATGCTGACTAATTGAAGCTGTGCGTGCTAATTGAAAATATGCTGACTAATTAAAGCTGTGTGCTCTAATTGAAAATATGCTGACTAATTGAAGCTGTGCGTGCTAATTGAAAATATGCTGACTAATTAAAGCTGTGTGCTCTAATTGAAAATATACTGACTAATTAAAGATGTGCTGTCTAATGGAAAATATGCTGTCTAATTGAAGCTGTGCGTGCTAATTGAAAATAGGCTGTCTAATTCTAATTGAAGCTGTGTGCTCTAATTGAAAATATGATGTCTAATTGAAAATATGCTGACTAATTCTAATTGAAGCTGTGTGCTCTAATGGAAAATATGCTGACTACTTAAAGTTGTGTGCTCTAATTGAAATATGCTGACTAATTAAAGCTGTGCTGTCTAATTGAAAATATGCTGTCTAATTGAAGCTGTGCGTGCTAATTGAAAATATGCTGACTAATTGAAAATAGGCTGTCTAATTAAAGCTGTCTGCTCTAATGGAAAATATGCTGACTAATTGAAGCTGTGCGTGCTAATTGAAAATATGCTGACTAATTAAAGCTGTGTGCTCTAATTGAAAATATGCTGACTAATTGAAGCTGTGCGTGCTAATTGAAAATATGCTGACTAATTAAAGCTGTGTGCTCTAATTGAAAATATGCTGACTAATTGAAGCTGTGCGTGCTAATTGAAAATATGCTGACTAATTAAAGCTGTGTGCTCTAATTGAAAATATGCTGACTAATTGAAGCTGTGCGTGCTAATTGAAAATATGCTGACTAATTAAAGCTGTGCTGTCTAATTGAAAATATGCTGATTAATTGAAAATAGGCTGTCTAATTAAAGCTGTGTGCTCTAATGGAAAATATGCTGACTAATTGAAGCTGTGCGTGCTAATTGAAAATATGCTGACTAATTGAAGCTGTGCGTGCTAATTGAAAATATACTGACTAATTAAAGCTGTGTGCTCTAATTGAAAATATGCTGACTAATTGAAGCTGTGCTGACTAATTGAAAATATGCTGACTAATTAAAGCTGTGTGCTGTAATGGAAAATATGCTGACTAATTGAAGCTGTGCTGTCTAATTGAAAATATGCTGTCTAATTGAAGCTGTGCGTGCTAATTGAAAATATGCTGTCTAATTGAAAATAGGCTGTCTAATTGAAGCTGTGTGCTCTAATGGAAAATATGCTGACTAATTAAAGCTGTGCTGTCTAATTGAAAATATGCTGTCTAATTGAAAATAGGCTGTCTAATTAAAGCTGTGTGCTCTAATGGAAAATATGCTGTCTAATTGAAGCTGTGCTGTCTAATTGAAAATATACTGACTAATTAAAGCTGTGCTGTCTAATTGAAAATATGCTGATTAATTGAAGCTGTGCGTGCTAATTGAAAATATGCTGACTAATTGAAAATAGGCTGTCTAATTAAAGCTGTGTGCTCTAATGGAAAATATGCTGACTAATTGAAGCTGTGCGTGCTAATTGAAAATATGCTGACTAATTAAAGCTGTGTGCTCTAATTGAAAATATGCTGACTAATTGAAGCTGTGCATGCTAATTGAAAATATGCTGACTAATTAAAGCTGTGTGCTCTAATGGAAAATATGCTGACTAATTGAAGCTGTGCTCTAATTGAAAATATGCTGTGTAATTGAAGCTTTGCGCTCTAGTTGAAAATATGCTGATTAATTGAAGCTGTGTGCTCTAATGGAAAATATGCTGACTAATTAAAGCTGTGTGCTTTAATTGAAAATATGCTGACTAATTAAAGCTGTGTGCTCTAATTGAAAATATGCTGTGTAATTGAAGCTTTGCGCTCTAATTGAAAATATGCTGATTAATTGAAGCTGTGTGCTCTAATGGAAAATATGCTGACTAATTAAAACTGTGTGCTTTAATTGAAAATATGCTGACTAATTAAAGCTGTGTGCTCTAATTGAAAATATGCTGTGTAATTGAAGCTTTGCGCTCTAATTGAAAATATGCTGATTAATTGAAGCTGTGTGCTCTAATGGAAAATATGCTGACTAATTAAAGCTGTGTGCTTTAATTGAAAATATGCTGACTAATTAAAGCTGTGTGCTCTAATGGAAAATATGCTGACTAATTGAAGCTGTGCTCTAATTGAAAATATGCTGTCTAATTGAAGCTGTGCTGTCTAATTGAAAATATGCTGTGTAATTGAAGCTTTGCGCTCTAATTGAAAATATGCTGATTAATTGAAGCTGTGTGCTCTAATGGAAAATATACTGACTAATTGAAAATATGCTGACTAATTAAAGCTGTGTGCTCTAATGGAAAATATGCTGACTAATTAAAGCTGTGTGCTCTAATTGAAAATATGCTGACTAATTGAAGCTGTGTGCTCTAATGGAAAATATGCTGACTAATTGAAGCTGTGCGTGCTAATTGAAAATATGCTGACTAATTAAAGCTGTGTGCTCTAATTGAAAATATGCTGACTAATTAAAGCTGTGTGCTCTAATTGAAAATATGCTGACTAATTGAAGCTGTGCGTGCTAATTGAAAATATACTGACTAATTAAAGATGTGCTGTCTAATTGAAAATATGCTGTGTAATTGAAGCTGTGCGTGCTAATTGAAAATATGCTGTCTAATAGAAAATAGGCTGTCTAATTAAAGCTGTGTGCTCTAATGGAAAATATGCTGACTAATTGAAGCTGTGCGTGCTAATTGAAAATATGCTGACTAATTAAAGCTGTGCTGTCTAATTGAAAATATGCTGATTAATTGAAGCTGTGCATGCTAATTGAAAATATGCTGTCTAATAGAAAATATGCTGACTAATTAAAGCTGTGTGTTCTAATGGAAAATATGCTGACTAATTGAAGCTGTGCGTGCTAATTGAAAATATGCTGACTAATTAAAGCTGTGCTGTCTAATTGAAAATATGCTGATTAATTGAAGCTGTGCGTGCTAATTGAAAATATGCTGACTAATTAAAGCTGTGTGCTCTAATTGAAAATATGCTGACTAATTAAAGCTGTGTGCTCTAATTGAAAATATGCTGACTAATTGAAGCTGTGCGTGCTAATTGAAAATATGCTGACTAATTAAAGCTGTGTGCTCTAATTGAAAATATACTGACTAATTAAAGCTGTGCTGTCTAATTGAAAATATGCTGACTAATTGAAGCTGTGTGCTCTAATTGAAAATATGCTGACTAATTGAAGCTGTGCGTGCTAATTGAAAATATGCTGACTAATTAAAGCTGTGTGCTCTAATTGAAAATATGCTGACTAATTAAAGCTGTGTGCTCTAATTGAAAATATGCTGACTAATTAAAGCTGTGTGCTCTAATTGAAAATATGCTGACTAATTAAAGCTGTGCGCGCTAATTGAAAATATGCTGACTAATTAAAGCTGTGTGCTCTAATTGAAAATATACTGACTAATTAAAGCTGTGCTGTCTAATTGAAAATATGCTGACTAATTGAAGCTGTGTGCTCTAATTGAAAATATGCTGACTAATTGAAGCTGTGCGTGCTAATTGAAAATAGGCTGACTAATTAAAGCTGTGTGCTCTAATTGAAAATATGCTGACTAATTGAATACATGCTGTCTAATTGAAGCTGTTCAGTCTAATTGAAAATATTCGGTCTAATTTGAAATCTGCTGTCCAACTGAAAATCTGCGGTCTGATTAAAAATACGCGGTCTAGTTGAAGCTTCGCCAGGCCATGGCTCGCCATGTTTGTATCTGACTGGCGTTGTTGTTGTTCCCTGTGCAGTCTGTGGTGGACGAGTGGATCGAGTCATACAAGCAGGACCGAGACCTGGCCCTGTTGGACCTCATCAACTTCTTCATCCAGTGTGCCGGCTGCAAGGGTAAAAAGACCGCCGCGGTCAAACGTCCGCCGCACGCACAAGTCCTTAAACGCCACACTTTGTCACTCGCACCAGGCACGGTCAGGATCGAGATGTTCCGGAACATGCAGAATGCCGAGATCATTCGCAAGATGACCGAGGAGTTTGACGAGGTAGCTGCCGGTTCCACAGTGCTAGGGAGTGTACTTTGTGGTAATAACGCCACCTTTGTGCCACCAGGACAGCGGTGATTACCCCCTCACCATGCCGGGGCCCCTGTGGAAAAAGTTCCGCTACAACTTCTGCGAGTTCATCTGCGTGCTCATCCGCCAGTGCCAGTACAGCATCATCTACGACGAGTACATGATGGACACCGTCATCTCCCTCCTCACCGGACTGTCCGACTCACAGGTCCGAGCCTTCAGACACACCTCCACGCTCGCTGGTAAGGACACACCTCTTGACAACAAATCATATCCTTTTCAACTTATATTCAATTGAATAGACTGCAAAGACAAGATATTTCATGTTCACACTGAGAAACTTTATTTTTTTGCAAATATTAGCTCATTTGGAATTTGATGCCTGCAACATGTTTCAAAAAAGGTGGCACAAGTGGCAAAAAAGACTGAGAAAGGTGAGGTATGCTCATCAAAGACTTATTTGGAACATCCCACAGGTGAGCAGGCTAATTGGGAACAGTTGGGTGCCATGATTGGGTATAAAAGCAGCTTCCATGAAATGCTCAGTCGTTCACAAACAAGGACGGGGGCGAGGGTCACCACTTTGTCAACAAATGCCTGAGCAAATTGTTTAAGAACATTGTCACGTTCAAACACTGAGTACATCTATTAAACAAGACAAAAGGCAAGGAATCAAACAGACAGAATTCAATTTGGACTCAATATTGAGGAGAGACATGGCCACTGCACTCTCTGTACAGTCCTGCACCACGCTCTGACCAAGAAGGTTTTCGTCTCCTCTTTTATTCAGATGTTCAATGTTCACGCACCAACACATGTCTCAACAGAAATAGGAAGTATGTAAAACAGTCATTGTTTTCGGTCTCATTGAAGTCCAAGAAGAGGATGTCTCGGGCTTGGGCTCTTCCTGGATCCAGCTGGGGCAGGTGTTGGAGGACAATGGATAACCCCCTCCCGTCTCCTGACCACAGCGACTTCAAGAGGGCAGCGGGTCGTAAATAGCGTTGACCTCGGTTACCAAATAGTTGGAAGAGAGTTTGTGAAATACTTCAAAGAGAGTTCGTTTAACACTTCAAAGAGAGTTCCTCTGGAAGTTGAGCAGATCCTGCCATCTGTCCGTGTTGAAATCACAGTGGCGTTTCACGAGCCTTCTTCCTCTTGTTAGGCCTCGAAAGACAGCCTTCATCTTCTTATCAGGAACATAATGTAATACAACGTTTCTTTTGTGATAACTTACAAACAATTATTCCAACAAACAACATTTCTCAACCAAGGAATTTAGGGATTTCACCATCTACGCTCCGTAATATCATCAAAAGGTTCAGAGAATCTGGAGAAATCACTGCACGTAAGCCATGATATTACACACCTTGGATCCCTCAGGCGGTACTGCATCAAAAAGCGACGTCAGTGTGTAAAGGATATCACCACATGGGCTCAGGAACCCTTCAGAAAACCACTGTCAGTAACTACAGTTGGTCGCTACATCTGTAAGTGCCAGTTAAAACTCTACTATGCAAAGCCAAAGCCGTTTATCAACAACACCCAGAAACGACGACGGCTTCGCTGGGCCCGAGCTCATCTAAGATGGACTGATACAAAGTGGAAAAGTGTTCTGTGGTCTGACGAGTCCAAATTTCAAATAGTTTTTGGAAAGAGTGGAGGTCGTGTCCTCCGGACCAAAGAGGAAACGAACCATCCGGGGTGTATTAGTGGCCAAGGCATGGGTAACCTACTCAGTGGCTTAGTGGTTAGAGTGTCCGCCCTGAGATGGGTAGGTTGTGAGTTCAAACCCCGGCCGAGTCATTCCAAAGACTATAAAAATGGGACCCATTACCTCCCTGCTTGGCACTCAGCATCAAGGGTTGGAATTGGGGGTTAAATCACCAAAAATGATTCCCGGGCGCGGCACCGCTGCTGCCCTCTGCTCCCCTCACCTCCCAGGGGGTGAACAAGGGGATGGGTCAAATGCAAGAGGACACATTTCACCACACCTAGTGTGTGTGTGACAATCATTAGTACTTTAACTTTAACTTTACTTTATACAGCTTTTGGAGCAACAGTGTGGCTTCATCGTAAAAGAGTGCGGGTACTAGACTGGCCTGCCTGTAGTCCAGACCTGTTGACCTGTCCTATTGAAAATGTGTGGTGCATTATGAAGCAATGGAGACACCGAACTGTTGAACAACTTAAGCTGTACATCAAGCAAGAATGGGAAATAATTCCACTTCAAAAATGTGTCTCCTCAGTTCCCAAACCTTTATTGAGTGTCGTTAAAAGGAAAGGCCATGTAACACAGTGGTAAAAATGCCCCTCTGACAACTTTTTTGCAATGTGTTGCTGCCATTAAATTCTAAGTTCGTGATTATTTGCAAAAAATAAAAAATGCAGTCTATTCAATTGAATATAAGTTGAAAAGGATTTGTTGTATTCTCTTTTTATTTACCATTTACACAACGTGACAACTTCACTGCTTTTGGCTTTTGTACAAAGCTTGCTTATGGCAGCCACAAATATAGTATTCTTAAATAGCTTATCTAAAATGGCCACAAAAATGGCCCCCACAGACAAAAGTAGGGCTATAAAACTTGTCTATAATGGCCACTAAAATGTCCCCCACATAGTAAAGTAGTGTTATAAAACCTGCCTATAGTGGCCACAAAAATGTCCCCCACAGACAAAAGTAGTGTTATAAAACATGTTTGAAGGGGCCACAAAAATGTCCCCCACAGACAAAAGTAGTGTTATAAAACATGTTTGAAGGGGCCACAAAAATGTCCCCCACAGACAAAAGTAGTGTTATAAAACATGTTTGAAGGGGCCACAAAAATGTCCCCCACAGACAAAAGTAGTGTTATAAAACATGTTTGAAGGGGCCACAAAAATGTCCCCCACAGACAAAAGTAGTGTTATAAAACATGTTTAAAGGGGCCACAAAAATGTCCCCCACAGACAAAAGTAGCATTATAAAACATGTTTGAAGGGGCCACAAAAATGTCCCCCACAGACAAAAGTAGTGTTATAAAACATGTTTAAAGGGGCCACAAAAATGTCCCCCACAGACAAAAGTAGCGTTATAAAACATGTTTAAAGGGGCCACAAAAATATCCCCCACAGACAAAAGTAATGTTATAAAACATGTTTAAAGGGGCCACAAAAATGTCCCCCACAGACAAAAGTAATGTTATAAAACATGTTTGAAGGGGCCACAAAAATGTCCCCCACAGACAAAAGTAATGTTATAAAACATGTTTAAAGGGGCCACAAAAATGTCCCCCACAGACAAAAGTAGTGTTGTAAAACATGTTTAAAGGGGCCACAAAAATGTCCCCCACAGACAAAAGTAATGTTATAAAACATGTTTAAAGGGGCCACAAAAATGTCCCCCACAGACAAAAGTAGTGTTGTAAAACATGTTTAAAGGGGCCACAAAAATGTCCCCCACAGACAAAAGTAGTGTTATAGAACCTGCCTATAGTGGCCACAAAAATGTCCCCCACAGACAAAAGTAGTGTTATAAAACATGTTTAAAGGGGCCACAAAAATGTCCCCCACAGACAAAAGTAGTGTTATAAAACATGTTTGAAGGGGCCACAAAAATGTCCCCCACAGACAAAAGTAATGTTATAAAACATGTTGAAAGGGGACATTTTAGTAAAGTAGTGTTATAAAACCTGCCTATAGGGGCCACTTGACTTGAGTGCTGGCTATAGACCGCTTTGACCGTGTCCCCTGTTTCCGTGTTAGCGATGAAGCTCATGACGGCGCTGGTGAACGTGGCCCTCAACCTGAGCATCCACCAGGACAACACGCAGCGGCAGTACGAGGCGGAGAGGAACAAGATGGCCGGCAAGCGTGCCAACGAGAAGCTGGAGCTGCTGCTGCAGAAGAGGAAGGAGGTAGGCCATCATCGCGAGTGTCCATCTTGTCACAGCCTGCACAGATTGTTCACCTTTGTGTCCGCGCAGCTTCAAGAAAACCAGGATGAGATTGAGAACATGATGAACTCCATCTTTAAAGGCATCTTTGTGCATCGCTACAGGTAACATTCTTCTTCACACGCACTAACATGTAGTTGTCACTCACGGAAGAGCGTATATTATATATATATATATTAGAGATGCGCGGTTTGCGGACACAACCGCGGAGTCCGCGGATTATCCGCGGGTCGGGCGGTTGAAATTAGGATAATAGTAATGCTGGCTACGTGATTTGCAAGAGCTGCGACGCTGTTTATGTCTACGACAGTCACAAAACCAGGACATCTAACATGGTGCATCACATTTGTGCAAAACCCCGAACCTCCACAAACACCCTGAGCATGAGCAGTTTCGTCCACCGTGATCCCAGAAGAGTGCCACAGGATGTTAAAACAAGATAGAATGCAGCAGTTTGAGTGGCGCGAGCGCACTTGGAGGTGCGCTCAGCGCGGCTCCCAGATGATTGCGCACTGGTGGGCTTCTGGGCCGTGACAGCGTGGCACACATTGAATGTCTCTGCTGCATTGGATCAGTCTCTTTTCTTTAACAGGCAAAAGCTTTATAACCTCACTAATGCCTTGCATCGTCTATATTAGATATATAACAACGGGCGGGTGGCGGATGGCGGGCGGGTGCGGTTTTGATTAAATGTTAGTTCGGGTGGATGGCGGATGGTTGACGACTTTTGTGATGCAGTTGCGGATGAAATAATTGCCTATCCGCGCATGTCTAATATATATATATATATATATATTATATCTTTTAACAATGCCCTCTTTTTGTACCAGGACCAGAGGTGGGTAGAGTAGCCAGAAATTGTACTCAAGTAAGAATACTGTTACTTTAGAGATTTATTACTCAAGTAAAAGTAAGGAGTAGTCACCCAAATATTTACTTGAGTAAAAGTAAAAAGTATGTTGTGAAAAAACTACTCAAGTACTGAGTAACTGATGAGTAACATACACACACATATCATATATATATATATATATATATATATATATATATATATATATATATATATATATATATATATATATATATACACACATACAAACACACACACACACACATATATATATATATATACACACATATATATATATATACACACATATATATATACAGTATATAATTTATATTTATTTATTTTGCCGTTTTTGTTTACATGTTAATAGTGTTTTAATGAATATACATGCATGTTTAACACATATAGATTCCTTTCTTTCATGAAGACAAGAATATAAGTTGGTGTATTACCTGATTCTGATGACTTGCATTGATTGTAATCAGACAGTAGTGATGATAACGTCCACGTTTTCAAATGGAGGAGAAAAAAAGTTCCTCCTTTCTGTCTAATACCACATGAAAGTGGTTGTTTTTTGGCATCTTATTTGTCCAGCTTCCATATTCGTTTTTTTTCACTTTACAAGAAATACATTGGCGGCAAACTCCGTAGCTTGCTAGCTTGTTTGCACTGGCTTTCGGAGACTCTTGTTTTGAAAGCGCAGGCGCGATGGAGCGGCACTTTTATTGTGAAGACAGGAACTGTGCAGTCAGTCTTTAGGCGTTTGACGGGATGTACGGTTGAAATAAAAAAAGGTCTTTTTTCCTTCACACTTTTGATTGATTGATTGGAACTTTTATTAGTAGATTGCACAGTACAGTACATATTCCGTACAATTGACCACTAAATGGTAACACCCCAATAAGTCTCAACTTGTTTAAGTCAGGTCATGTGACCCCTGGCTCTGTTTGATTGGTCCAACGTCACCAGTGACTGCATCTGATTGGTGGAACGGAGTGAACGTCACCAGTGACTGTATTTGTTGAAACGCAGGCACTATGAAGGTCTGTCTGACAGACCAAAACAAACAAAGCGTGCATTAACAGATCGATAAAAATTAGTAGCGAGCTGAATGTAGATAAAAGTAGCGGAGTAAAAGTAGCGTTTCTTCTCTATAAATATACTCAAGTAAAAGTAAAAGTATGTTGCATTAAAACTTCTCTTAGAAGTACAATTTATCCCAAAAGTTACTCAAGTAGATGTAACAGAGTAAATGTAGCGCGTTACTACCCACCTCTGACCAGGACCAACATTGTTTTGGATACTTTTCAAAATAAAGGGTACCACAAAAAATGTCTATTTGTCTTATTTGAACAGGAAATGTTATGATACAATAAATATACAGTACAGGCCACACACCTTTTCATTCAATGTGTTTTCTTTATTGTCATGACTATTTACATTGTAGATTGTCACATCAAAACTATGAATGAACACATGTGGAGTTATGTACTTAACAAAAAAAAAGGTGAAATAACTGAAAACATGTTTTATATTCTAGTTTCTTCAAAATAGCCACCCTTTGCTCTGATTACTGCTTTGCACACTCTTGGCATTCTCTCCATGGGCTTCAAGAGGTAGTCACCTGAAATGTTTTTCACTTCACAGGTGTCATAGTTTTGATGTGACAATCTAAAATGTAAATAGTCATGAAAATAAAACACATTGAAATGAGAAGGTGTGATAAGTGTGACCAGTAGATGGCAGTCACACATAAGAGATACATGTAGACTGCAATATGACTCAAGTAAACACCAACATTTTAATTGTTCCATTGAAAATATAGAACATTACACACGGCGCTCAAAAATCTGTCCAAAAGTTTTATTAGGACTTTGGTAAGCTATGAAGCCACACCACTTGATGGATTGTACTGTGCTTCAACATAGGAGTATTATTATGGTGTGTGTATAAGGTAAGACATATCTGCTGTTTTGTTTCGCAATATTATGCAAAAGAAACTTTTCTTACCTTCTGGTGCCTGCTGATCTTTATTTGGGATCTGCATAAGTCCTGAAAATTTGCGCCTTTGTAGTCCGTCCCGACGCCGTAGTCGATAAACTTCTTCTTTTTCTCTATCTTCTTGTTATGTGACATTCATCCTCTGCTGTTGCCATTTCTAATATAAAGTAGTGTAAAGTTCTTACTTATATCTGTCAGTAAACTCGCCATGAAAGCACTAAAACATACCGGTGTAGTGACTTGAGTTGTAGCTCATGGAGAGAATGCCAAGAGTGTGCAAAGCAGTAATTAAAAATGTACACCTTCACAAGGTCTCTGAGGTCAGCTGATCAGTTTCTTCTTGTTGCCCCCAAAAACCTGTTTAAAATCCAGAGGTGATGGTGCATTTCCTGTTGTTGTTCCAAAAACATTGGAACAATATCCCTCTTGCTCTTTAATGACTTTTAAATCACGTCTTAAAACATGTTTTTACTCTTTGGCTTTTAAACCAGCGTGAGAGTTGTGATTTTAGTCTATTGTATTTTCTCTGATGTAGTTTTATATTACTGACTCTCCTTAGTTTTTATGTCTCAACTTCTGTGCAGCACTTAGTGAAACTTCTATATCCATCCATCCATCCATCCATCTTCTTCCGCTTATCCGAGGTCGGGTCGCGGGGGCAGCAGCCTAAGCAGGGAAGCCCAGACTTCCCTCTCCCCAGCCACTTGGTCCAGCTCCTCCCGGGGGATCCCGAGGCGTTCCCAGGCCAGCTGGGAGACATAGTCTTCCCAACGTGTCCTGGGTCTTCCTCGTGGCCTCCTACCGGTCAGACGTGCCCTAAACACCTCCTTAGGGAGGCGCTCGGGTGGCATCCTGACCAGATGCCCGAACCACCTCATCTGGCTCCTCTCCATGTGGAGGAGCAGCAGCTTTACTTTGAGCTCCCCCCGGATGACAGAGCTTCTCACCCTATCTCTAAGGGAGAGCCCCGCCACCCGGCGGAGGAAACTCATTTGGGCCGCTTGTACCCGTGATCTTGTCCTTTCGGTCATAACCCAAAGCTCATGACCATAGGTGAGGATGGGAACGTAGATCGACCGGTAAATTGAGAGCTTTGCCTTCCGGCTCAGCTCCTTCTTCACCACAACGGATCGATACAGCGTCCGCATTACTGAAGACGCCGCACCGATCCGCCTGTCGATCTCACGATCCACTCTTCCCCCACTCGTGAACAAGACTCCGAGGTACTTGAACTCCTCCACTTGGGGCAAGATCTCCTCCCCAACCCGGAGATGGCACTCCACCCTTTTCCGGGCGAGAACCATGGACTCGGACTTGGAGGTGCTGATTCTCATCCCAGTCGCTTCACACTCGGCTGCGAACTGATCCAGTGAGAGCTGAAGATCCTGGCCAGATGAAGCCATCAGGACCACATCATCCGCAAAAAGCAGAGACCTAATCCTGCAGCCACCAAACCAGATCCCCTCAACGCCCTGACTGCGCCTAGAAATTCTGTCCATAAAAGTTATGAACAGAATGGGTGACAAAGGGCAGCCTTGGCGGAGTCCAACCCTCACCGGAAACGTGTCCGACTTACTGCCGGCAATGCGGACCAAGCTCTGACACTGATCATACAGGGAGCGGACCGCCACAATCAGACAGTCCGTTACCCCATACTCTCTGAGCACTCTCCACAGGACTTCCTGAGGGACACGGTCGAATGCCTTCTCCAAGTCCACAAAGCACATGTAGACTGGTTGGGCAAACTCCCATGCACCCTCAAGGACCCTGCCCAGAGTATAGAGCTGGTCCACAGTTCCACGACCAGGACGAAAACCACACTGTTCCTCCTGAATCCGAGGTTGGACTATCCGGCGTAGCCTCCTCTCCAGTACACCTGAATAGACCTTACCGGGAAGGCTGAGGAGTGTGATCCCACGATAGTTAGAACACACCCTCCGGTTCCCCTTCTTAAAGAGAGGAACCACCACCCCGGTCTGCCAATCCAAAGGTACTGCCCCCGATGTCCACGCGATGCTGCAGAGTCTTGTCAACCAAGACAGCCCCACAGCATCCAGAGCCTTAAGGAACTCCGGGCGGATCTCATCCACCCCTGGGACCTTGCCACCGAGGAGCTTTTTAACTACCTCGGCAACCTCAGCCCCAGAAATAGGAGAGCCCACCACAGACTCCCCAGGCCCTGCTTCTTCATAGGAAGACATGTTGGTGGGATTGAGGAGGTCTTCGAAGTATTCCCTCCACCGATCCACAACTTCCGCAGTCGAGGATGTTCTAAACTTCTATAGTTTTTTAAAAATGTGCTATATAAATAAAGTGGATTGAATATATGACATTATTATTATTATAATCCTTTCCTCCCAGAGATGCCATCGCCGAGATCCGGGCCATCTGCATCGAGGAGATCGGCGTATGGATGAAGATGTACAGCGACGCCTTCTTAAACGACAGCTACCTGAAGTACGTCGGCTGGACGCTACACGACCGGGTGAGTTCGGTAGAAAACAACCATTGTTGTCATTTCCTGTTGCTAAACTCGCACCACGCTCGCATTCAGCAAGGCGAGGTGCGTCTCAAGTGCCTGAAAGCGCTGCAGAACCTCTACACCAACCGCGACTTGTTCCCCAAGCTGGAGCTTTTTACCAACCGCTTCAAGGTGACGCCAACACAACACAGGCCAGAAGACGAGTGGATTTGTTATTGTTCCTTTTGTCATGACAGGACCGTATTGTCTCCATGACGCTGGACAAGGAGTATGATGTGGCTGTAGAGGCCATCCGGCTAGTCACTCTCATCCTACAGTCAGTAGATCCTTGCATTCTTTTCATTTGCTCCACTCCCACAGCTGTCATGTACAAAGAACACAACACTCCTCTTGTTATTTGCAGGGGCAGTGAGGACGCTCTGTCCAATGAGGACTGTGAGAACGTGTACCACCTGGTCTACTCCGCCCACAGGCCTGTGGCTGTGGCCGCTGGCGAGTTCCTGCACAGAAAGTGAGTCCGTCTGGAATAAAGTGTGGCCCACAGCTCTTTTTTTAACATTGTCAAAATGCTATTTAAAAACAATAAAGAGTGTAGTAAAAGAGAAGCAGGTATGATGTGAAAGTAATAATACATTAAAAAACCCAAAGTAAAAATAGGTATAAAAGTATATATTCCCGCAGCGTGTCAGCATCCAAAGTGCAGAATCAGAAGCCAAATCAAGGTTTACATTGATCATAATTAACATCATTCAATGAGGAAGATGTTACACTTTTTAACCACAATACTGTGAAAAAAGTGAGAACTTTTATGGGATAAAAAGTCAAAATAATTGAATGAAAAGTGATAATTATTTAGTTAAAAAAAATCTAAATTATGAGATAAAAGGTATTAAAAAAAAAATTGATAAAAGATCGAAAATAAATAAATCATGAATATGAGATAAAATGTCCAAATTATGAAATTAAAATCCAAAACTGAGATAAAAAGTCGAACTTGCGATAAATCAAAATTAGGAAATTAAAAGTCAAAAGTATGAGATAAAACGTCAAAATAATTAAATATTAAGTCATAATTGATGATAAATTGAAATTATGACACAAAAAAGCATGATTATGAGATAAAAAAGACGAAATTATGAAATATAAAGTCCAAAAAAGGTAAGAACTTTTATGAGATGAAAAGTCAAAAATATGGGATAAAAAGTCAAAATAATTGGATGAAAAGTGATAATTATTTGATAATTAATTGAAATTATGGGATAAAAGGTAAAGAAAAGAAAAGAAAAGATCAAAAATCAAAAAATCATGAATATGAGATAAAATGTCTAAATTATGAAATTAAAATCCAAAACAATGAGATAAAAAGTCAAAATAATTGGATGAAAAGTGATAATTATTTAGTAAAAAAAATCTAAATTATGAGATAAAAGGTATTTAAAAAAAAATTGATAAAAGATCGAAAATAAATAAATCATGAATATGAGATAAAATGTCCAAATTATGAAATTAAAATCCAAAACTGAGATAAAAAGTCAAACTTGCGATAAATCAAAATGAGGAAATTAAAAGTCAAAAGTATGAGATAAAACATCAAAATAATTAAATATTAAGTCATAATTGATGATAAATTGAAATTATGACACAAAAAAGCATGATTATGAGATAAAAAAGACAAAATTATGAAATAAAAAGTCCTAAAAAGGTAAGAACTTTTATGAGATGAAAAGTCAAAAATATGGGATAAAAAGTCAAAATAATTGGATGAAAAGTGATAATCATTTGATAATTAATTGAAATTATGGGATAAAAGGTAAATAAAATAAAATAAAAGATCAAAAATCAAAAAATCATGAATATGAGACAAAATGTCCAAATTATGAAATTAAAATCCCCCCAAAAATTAGATAAAAAGTCAAACTTGCGATAACTCAAATTTAGGAAATTAAAAGTCAAAAGCATGAGATAAAATGTCAAAATAATCAAATATTAAGTCATAATTGATGATAAAGTGAAATTATGACTTAAAAAAAGCATGATTATGAGATAAAAAAGACTTTTATAAGATGAAAAGTCAAAAATATGGGATAAAAAGTCAAAATAATTAGATGAAAAGTGATAATTATTTAGTTAACAAAAATCTAAATTATGAGATAAAAGGTATTAAAAATTTTTTTTGTAAAAGATCGAAAATAAATAAATCATGAATATGAGATAAAATGTCCAAATTATGAAATTAAAATCCAAAACTGAGATAAAAAGTCGAACTTGCGATAAATCAAAATTAGGAAATTAAAAGTCAAAAGTATGAGATAAAACGTCAAAATAATTAAATATTAAGTCATAATTGATGATAAATTGAAATTATGACACAAAAAAGCATGATTATGAGATAAAAAAGACGAAATTATGAAATATAAAGTCCAAAAAAGGTAAGAACTTTTATGAGATGAAAAGTCAAAAATATGGGATAAAAAGTCAAAATAATTGGATGAAAAGTGATAATTATTTGATAATTAATTGAAATTATGGGATAAAAGGTAAAGAAAAGAAAAGATCAAAAATCAAAAAATCATGAATATGAGATAAAATGTCTAAATTATGAAATTAAAATCCAAAACAATGAGATAAAAAGTCAAAATAATTGGATGAAAAGTGATAATTATTTAGTAAAAAAAAATCTAAATTATGAGATAAAAGGTATTTAAAAAAAAATTGATAAAAGATCGAAAATAAATAAATCATGAATATGAGATAAAATGTCCAAATTATGAAATTAAAATCCAAAACTGAGATAAAAAGTCGAACTTGCGATAAATCAAAATTAGGAAATTAAAAGTCAAAAGTATGAGATAAAACATCAAAATAATTAAATATTAAGTCGTAATTGATGATAAATTGAAATTATGACACAAGAAAGCATGATTATGAGATAAAAAAAGACGGAATTATGAAATAAAAAGTCCAAAAAAGGTAAGAACTTTTATGAGATGAAAAGTCAAAATAATTGAATGAAAAGTGATAATTATTTAGTAAAAAAAATCTAAATTATGAGATAAAAGGTATTTTAAAAAAAATTGATAAAAGATCGAAAATAAATAAATCATGAATATGAGATAAAATGTCCAAATTATGAAATTAAAATCCAAAACTGAGATAAAAAGTCGAACTTGCGATAAATCAAAATGAGGAAATTAAAAGTCAAAAGTATGAGATAAAACATCAAAATAATTAAATATTAAGTCATAATTGATAAATTGAAATTATGACACAAAAAAGCATGATTATGAGATAAAAAAGACAAAATTATGAAATAAAAAGTCCAAAAAAGGTAAGAACTTTTATGAGATGAAAAGTCAAAAGTATGAGATAAAACATCAAAATAATTAAATATTAAGTCGTAATTGATGATAAATTGAAATTATGACACAAGAAAGCATGATTATGAGATAAAAAAAGACGGAATTATGAAATAAAAAGTCCAAAAAAGGTAAGAACTTTTATGAGATGAAAAGTCAAAATAATTGAATGAAAAGTGATAATTATTTAGTAAAAAAAATCTAAATTATGAGATAAAAGGTATTTTAAAAAAAATTGATAAAAGATCGAAAATAAATAAATCATGAATATGAGATAAAATGTCCAAATTATGAAATTAAAATCCAAAACTGAGATAAAAAGTCGAACTTGCGATAAATCAAAATGAGGAAATTAAAAGTCAAAAGTATGAGATAAAACATCAAAATAATTAAATATTAAGTCATAATTGATAAATTGAAATTATGACACAAAAAAGCATGATTATGAGATAAAAAAGACAAAATTATGAAATAAAAAGTCCAAAAAAGGTAAGAACTTTTATGAGATGAAAAGTAAAAAATATGGGATAAAAAGTCAAAATAATTGGATGAAAAGTGATAATCATTTGATAATTAATTGAAATTATGGGATAAAAGGTAAATAAAATAAAAGATCAAAAATAAAAAAATCATGAATATGAGACAAAATGTCCAAATTATGAAATTAAAATCCCCCAAAAAATGAGATAAAAAGTCAAACTTGCGATAACTCAAATTTAGGAAATTAAAAGTCAAAAGCATGAGATAAAATGTCAAAATAATCAAATATTAAGTCATAATTGATGATAAAATGAAATTATGACTTAAAAAAAGCATGATTATGAGATAAAAAAGACTTTTATAAGATGAAAAGTCAAAAATATGGGATAAAAAGTCAAAATAATTGGATGAAAAGTGATAATTATTTGATAATTGAAATTATGAGATAAAAGGTAAAAAATAAAAATAAATCAAAAACCAAAAAATTATGAATATGAGATATAATGTCCAAATTATGAAATTAAAATCCAAAACAATTAGATAAAAAGTCGAACTTGCGATAAGTCAAAATGAGGAAATTAAAAGTCAAAAGTGTGAGATAAAACATCAAAATAATTAAATATTAAGTCATAATTGATGATAACATTGAAATTAAGACATACAAATAGTATTAATATGAAATAAAAAAGACGAAATAACGACATTTTGAGATAAAACATAAATAACGTGATAAAAAATCAATACTGTTATGAATTAAATACCTATTCAAGGCGCCACTTACTTCACATCAAATATTCCACTTTGACATGTTTTTTGGGGAAAATATTGCGTATTGCGTGTGTTTGCCATTTAAAAAACAACTTCTTCTTGGACAAAAAAGGCATAAAACAAACAATTAAATAAACTCATAATCAGCAGCTGGATCTAAAGCAGGGGTTTCCAAAGTGCAGCCCAGGGCTGTTTGTGGCCCGCAGCTCGAGTTTTGTTGGCTCGCAGAATATAGTTGAGACAAAATCCTCACAAGAAACAGTAAAAAAAAGATGGTGTAATGAAAAAAAGTTCAAATATTCATACTAATACTTAATGATACATTTTGTCATTATAACAGAACGCTGACAAAGTTCTCTTAATTTTTTTCTTCTTCACAAAATATCAAATATGTGATGTGAAAGGCGCCAACTATTTCAGATCAAATATTTCACCTTCAGATTTTTTTGAGGAAAATGTTGCATATATTGTGGTTTTGCCAACAAAACACCAAGAACATTTTTTTTTATCGACAGAACTTAAGTTTTTAACGACCAGCAGCACATTCTAAAAATACTTAACGTAAAAAAGTGGATTAAAAGGTCAAGGATGTCGAAAAAGTTGCAATGTTGACTCTAATGACACAAAGTTGCCATGCAGGCTGGTTTTTCTTTAAAACTGTCATTGCTCAAACATTAATAATGAATCAAAATCAATGTTATGAATTATTGACCTATCTGAGGCTCCTATTACTTCACATCAAATAATCCACTTTGGAACATTTTTTGGGGGGGAATTAATGCATATTTTGTGTGTTTACCATATAAAAAATCAAAGTTTTCTCTGACAAAAAGGGCATAAAACAAAAGCATAAACATAAGAACTTATAATGGATGGTGAGATCTGAAGTTCTTTTAGGGATTTAAGTGTTGAAAAAAAAATGAAAAAAAGACTTAACTTTTTTTATGAGTGATGGCCCTTTTAGATCCCCCTTATTTTTTAATTATTGACATATTTAAGGCTTCAATTACACTCAGAAATTTATTTGGGGAAACTATCGCCTAATTTGTGTTTACTATACAAAAAACCTAAGTTTTCTCTGACAAAAAGGGCATAAAACAAAAGCATAAACATAAGAACTTATAACGGATGGCGAGATCTGAAGTTCTTTTAGGGATTTAAGTGTTGAAAAAAAATAAAAATACTTAATTTTAACTTGTTGCCCTTTTAGATCCCCCTTAATTTTTAATTTATGACATATTTAAGGCTTCAATTACACTCAGATTTTTTAGGATGGAAATATGGCCTAATTTGTGTTTTTGCCGTAAAAACAGGGTCTTGACAAAAAGGGCATAAAACAAAAGCATAAACATAAGAACTTCTAATGGATGGTGAGATCTGAAGTTCTTTTAGGGATTTAAGTGTTGAAAAAAAAAAAAAAAGACTTAACTTTATGAGTGATGGCCCTTTTAGATCCCCCTTATTTTTTAATTATTGACATATTTAAGGCTTCAATTACACTCAGATTTTTAAGGATGGAAATATGGCCTAATTTGTGTTTTTGCCGTAAAAACAGGGTCTTGACAAAAAGGGCATAAAACAAAAGCATAAACATAAGAACTTATAATGGATGGTGAGATCTGAAGTTCTTTTAGGGATTTAAGTGTTGAAAATAAAAAAAATTAAAAATACTTAATTTTAACTTGTTTATGAGTGGTGGCCCTTTTAGATCCCCCTTAATTTGTAATTATTGACATATTTAAGGCTTCAATTACACTCAGAAGAAAATATCGCCTAATTTGTGTTTTTGCCGTAAAAACAGGGTCTTGACAAAAAGGGCATTAAACATAAAAACATGTTCATTTAAAGATATTTGATATGATTAATATGTGACTTATTTGAACATTTATATCACTGAGATCCTTCCAGGTCCCTTGGACCAAACTTGAGAGGAGCCCGAAAGGTTAAAAAAAAAAAAAAAGTATTATTTTATTATATTCAAAAATGAGAAATCAAAATGCTTTGACTTTTATTTAGATTAGTATTTTAGTTTGGACAGCCTTGTTCTAAGCCATCTTGTCTCCTCCAGGCTGTTCAGTCGTCATGACCCTCAGGCGGAGGAGGCCCTGGCCAAGCGGCGAGGGAGGAGCAGCCCCAATGGGAACCTCATCCGCATGCTGGTGCTCTTCTTCCTGGAGAGTGAGGTAACCCTTCCGCCTGTCCTCCTGTCAGAAAGGTATTAAGGTACCCTCTTTTTCGGACCACCGGATTATAAGGCGCACTGCCGAAGAGCGTGTCTAGTCAGGTCTATTTTCATACTAAAGGCTCAGCGGATTATAAGGCGCATTAAAGTTGTTTTTTTCTACAAGTAAAAGACTTCATAACATGTAATGGTGCTTCTTTGCTCAAAATGTTGCATAGATGATGTTTTACACATCATCTTCAACTCACTTTCTGACAGTCTCTTCAGGATGCACCGTTTTGTGGGCGCTCTTATTTACGTGCCTCCACTTCGACAGCGTCTTCTCCTTGTTGTAGCGGTGTAGCGTGCAAGGACGGGAGTGGAAGAAGTGTCAAAAGATGGCGCTGACTGTTTTAATGACATTCACACTTTTACTTCAATCAATAACGGAGCAGCATCTCCTCATCCGTGGCTCACTAGTGCAACAACAACACACGAAATGTGTTCCGTGACCGGAACTCTCTAATAACTAAAGTTCCTTGGGTGAATAATGTCAAGTCACTACACCGGTATGTTTTAGTGCTTTCATGGTGAGTTTACTGACAGATATAAGTAAGAACTTTACACTACTTTATATTAGAAATGGCAACAGTGAAGGATGAATGTCACATAACAAGAAGATAGAGAAAAAGAAGAAGATTATCCACTACGGACTACGATGGCGGACACGCGCAAATTGTCAGGACTTATGCAGATCCCAAATACAGATCAGCAGGTACCAGAAGGTAGGAAAAGTTGCTTTTGCATGATATTGTGAAACAAAACAGCAGATAATATGTCTTACCTTCTACACACACCATAATAATACTCTTATGTTGAAGCACAGTACAATCCATCAAGCGGTGTGGGTTACCAAAGCTTACCAAAGTCCTACTAAAAGATTTTGATAGATTTTTGAGCGCCGTGTGTAATGCTCTTATGTGTGACTGCCATCATATTGCGGTTTACATGTATCTCTTATGTGTGACTGCCATCTACTGGTCACACTTATCATTTCACCATGTACCAAATAAAATAGCTTTGAGGTCGGTATGCACAACCAAAATGAATCCGTACATTAGGCGCACCGGGTTATAAGGCGCACTGTGGAGTTTTGAGCAAATTAAAGGATTTTAAGTGCGCCTTATAGTCCGAAAAATACAGTAGTTATAATAACTATGTTAGAACCTGTGCCTGTAAGAAAGTCCAGGCTTTCCTCTCCACCTTGTTGCGTGACAAGTGTTTGTGTGTGTGTGTGTGTGTGTGTGTGTGTGTGTGTGTGTGTGTGTGTGTGTGTGTGTGTGTGTGTGTGTGTGTGTGTGTGTGTGTGTGTGTGTGTGTGTGTGTGTGTGTGTGTGTGTGTGTGTATGTGTGTGTGTGTGCAGCTTCACGAGCACGCAGCCTACTTGGTGGACTCCCTGTGGGAAAGTTCTCAGGAGCTGCTGAAGGACTGGGAGTGTATGACGGAGCTGCTGCTGGAGGAGCCCGTGCAGGGAGAAGAGTGTAAGACCACAGCAGTCATTATTTTCCTCAGGTCTTCTATTCATTGGCTTCTCCGCAGTGCTTTCAGACCGCCAGGAGAGCGCCCTGATAGAGCTGATGGTGTGCACCATCCGCCAGGCGGCCGAGGCACACCCTCCTGTCGGCAGAGGCACCGGCAAGCGGGTGCGTCACCTTTTCTTTTCTATCATTATTAGTAGGGAAAGGGTTTTGTACGGCCCGGTTCCTGGGTGGATCTCGCATGAGAGGAAGAGCCCCCCCCCCCCTCCCTCGTAATCATTTTGCAATGCAGTGTGCTGTGAAAATGATGGAAAGCGCCACTCTACATAGCAACTGACGCTGTGGTCAAAGTTGGAATTGAATACATCACATATGCATGCATACAACATGATGCATCACACATGCATGCATACAACATGATGCATCACACATGCATGCATACAACATGATGCATCACACATGCATGCATACAACATGATACATCACACATGCATGCATACAACATGATGCATCACAATTTCCATTTTCTCTATTCAACATGTTGGAAAAGGAGTAGGAAGAAGCAGAGCTTATTTAATCCTACCCCTTTTCCTTCAAATAGCAGTTGCTAAAACTTTCGTCCACTTCCTGTTCTCAAGTTATTCGCATTATACGACATAAGTAATAACATTAAAAAAAAATAATGAGTGAAGTAAGTTATATTTCATATGGTGAAATAAATAACATTATATAGAAAATGAATGGATGGATTAAATAAATGCATATTGAGGCCACACTAGTATTTGAGCCCAAGGACTTCATCCAGTCAGGTAAGTGTTGATGATGATAATATATTTGATCTGATGTGTGGAGACATTCCACCCCAACCAATGGAGGCAGAAAGGCGGTGTATATTTGTAAATACTGTGCAAAGAGCTACGTCAAAAATGCCACAAAGATGCAGCAGCATATAGACAAGTGCCCAATAATATATCATTGTTGGAATTCCCCTTTCATTTCCATATATTCCCATTCATTCCCATATATTCCCATTCATTCCCATATATTCCCATTCATTCCCATATATTCCCATTCATTCACATTTATTCCCATTCATTCCCATATATTCCCATTCATTCCCATATATTCCCATTCATTCCCATATATTCCCATTCATTTCCATTCATTCCCATTCATTTCCATTCATTTCCATATATTCCCATTCATTCCCATATATTCCCATTCATTCCCATATATTCCCATTCATTCCCATATATTCCCATATATTTTCATTCATTTCCATTCATTTCCATTCATTCCCATATATTCCCATTCATTCCCATATATTCCCATTCATTCCCATATATTCCCATATATTTCCATTCATTCTCATATATTCCCATTCATTCCCATATATTCCCATTCATTCCCATATATTCCCATTCATTCCCATATATTTCCATTCATTCCCATATATTCACATTAATTCCCATATATTCCCATTCATTCCCATATATGTCCATTCATTCCCATATATTCTCATTCATTCATCCATCCATCCATTTTCTACCGCTTATTCCCTTTTGGGGTCGCGGGGGGCGCTGGAGCCTATCTCAGCTACAATCGGGCGGAAGGCGGTGTACACCCTGGACAAGTTGCCACCTCATCGCAGGGCATTCCCATATATTCCCATTCATTCCCATATATTCCCATGCATTCCCATGCATTCCCATTTATTCCCATTTATTCCCATTCATTCCCATATATTCCCATACATTCCCATTCATTCCCATTTATTCCCATTCATTCCCATATATTCCCATTCATTCCCATATATTTCCATTCATTCCCATATATTTCCATTCATTCCCATTCATTCCCATATATTTCCATTCATTCTCGTATATTCCCATTCATTCTCGTATATTCCCATTCATTACCATACATTCCCATACATTCCCATTCATTCCCATATATTCCCATTTATTCCCATTCATTCCCATATATTCCCATTTGTTCCCATATATTCCCATATATTTTCATTCATTCCCATTCATTCCCATATATTTCCATTCATTCTCGTATATTCCCATATATTCCCATACATTCCCATTCATTCCCATACATTCCCATTCATTCCCATACATTCCCATTTATTCCCATACATTCCCATTCATTCCCATACATTCCCATTCATTCCCATACATTCCCATTTATTCCCATTTATTCCCATTCATTCCCATTCATTCCCATATATTTCCATTCATTCTCGTATATTCCCATATATTCCCATACATTCCCATTCATTCCCATACATTCCCATTCATTCCCATACATTCCCATTTATTCCCATACATTCCCATTCATTCCCATACATTCCCATTCATTCCCATACATTCCCATTTATTCCCATTTATTCCCATTTATTCCCATATATTCCCATATATTTTCATTCATTTCCATTTATTCCCATATATTTCCATTCATCCCCATATATTTCCATTCATTCTCGTATATTCCCATTCATTCCCATGGACGGTGTCCAACTTTGAATGATCAAAACATGGTCAATATCTCCAAACTTCCCAAGCTTAACTTCCCGTGGTAAATTTCCGGAGAGTTTCCGGAAATTTACCGGAAACTTTCCACCCCTCTGCAACCCTAATTTTTATAACTGATCTTTTTTGTTACACGGAATTGCCACAAAACACATTTGAAGACATTCAACATCTGAGTGCCGTCTGACGGCTAAAGTGGATAGTCCACCCCCCCAAATTGTCATGTTTCATGAGGAATATGAAACTCCTTCCTACTGTATCGTGTTCTCTGCTCTGTCCAGGTACTTACGGCCAAGGAGAGGAAGACCCAGATAGACGACAAGAACAAACTGACAGAGCACTTCATCATGGCTCTGCCCATGCTGTTGTCCAAGGTAAGTTCATTTTTAAAAGCTTTACATCATCATGACTGAACTGCAACCCCCGTTCCTCATGTCAGTACCAAGCGGACTCGGAGAAGGTGGCCAACCTCCTGCAGATCCCGCAGTTCTTCGACCTGGACGTGTACAGCGCCGGGCGCATGGAGAAGCACCTGGACGCGCTGCTGAAGCAGATCCGTCACGTGGTGGAGAAGCACATCGAGATGGACGTGCTGGAGGCCTGCAGCAAGACCTACAGCATCCTCTGCTCGGAGGAGTACACCATCATGAACCGCGTGGACATCTCCCGCTCGCAGCTCATCGACGAGATGACCGACCGCTTCGCACACTCCGTGGAGGAATTGCTGCAGGAGGTAGGACTTGTCACTCGCCGTGAATACTAGAGATTGACCCATACGGCCACATTTTCGGGCATCATTAGTAGGGTTGCAAAGGGGTGGAAAGTTTCCGGGAAATTTACCACGGAAGCTAAGCTCGGGAAGTTTGGAAATTTTGACAATTTTTTTGGTTATTCATAGTCGGACACCGTCCATCTTATTCTGTAGAAGAAGATGAGAAGCTTGTAAAACACTAATGCTGTCAGGTTCACACACTGATGACATCTATTAAACAGACAAGAAGCAAGGAATCATGCAGAGACAGAGTTCAATTTGGCTCAATGAGGAGAGACGTTTGGGGGTGCACACTCAGTTACAATCTCCCACTACGCCCTAAGGCACAGCCCACGTGCTCCTCTATTTATTTGGGAGGTCCCTGGTTACATCACTGAGGCTGGTAATGTTTATTTTTATTTTTTTTAAATTTTTTTTGGCATAAAAAATACAATCATGTGTGCTTACGGACTGTATCCCTGCAGACTGTATTGATCTACCGTATTTTCCGCACTATTAGCCGCACCTAAAAACCACAAATTTTCTCAAAAGCTGACAGTGCGCCTTTTAACCCGGTGCGCTTTATATATGGATAAATATTAAGATTCATTTTCATAAAGTTTAGGTCTCGCAACTACGGTAAACAGCCGCCATCTTTTTTCCCCGTAGAAGAAGCGCGCGGTGCATGCTGGGATATGTGACGTTTCATTTCCATTTGTGTGTTTATGTAAAGACCCCAAAATGGCTCCTATTAAGTGTGTTGTCTGTCTAATTATAAATAATGCAGACGAGGCGTGTTAACTGAGTTCTCAACGTTTACTCACAGCGTGCTCATAACCACATTCTAACTGCCAGCACATACAACAACGCTTCTCAGGGCTACCGCGCATGCTCGTCACTATCGTTGCATGCTGGGTAGTGTAGTTGTTATATTTGCTAGCTCATAACATCACATTAAGAGACACGCTTACGCGCTTAATTCAATACTCGCCGTCATTCCGGGTGGATTGACAAAAGACCTCCAGCCGCTAGATATTGGTGTCAACAGGGCATTCAAATCACGACTGCGAACGGCGTGGGAACAATGGATGTCCGAAGGCGAACACACCTTCACTAAGACAGGCAGACAGCGCCGGACGACATACGCCAACATCTGCCAGTGGATCGTAAATGCCTGGGCGGATATTTCGGTCACAACTGTGGTCCGAGCTTTCCGGAAGGCAGGATTCACAGAACTGCTGGACAACAGTGACACTGACTCCGATGACTTCGACGAGACGGAACCGGCCATTTTGGATCCCACATTTGCCCAACTTTTCAATTCGGACACCGAAGACGAAGAATTCGAAGGATTTACGAATGAAGAGTAACTTCAGAAAGTGAGCGCTATGTTTATTTTGTGTGTTGTGACATTAACGTTCGAGCAACATTATGTTGCTATTGCTCTGCACTATTTTGAATTTTACTATGTTTGTGATTGCACATTTGCGTACATTTTGGGAGTGAACAGAGTTGTTAGAACGCTGGTTTTTAATATATTATTAAAGTTTGACTGACCTATCTGACTGTTTTTTTGACATTCCCTTTAGCGCAGCGTAGGCGCGGCTTATAGTCCGGGGCGGCTTATAGGTGGACAAAGTTTTGAAATATGCCATTCATTGAAGGTGCGGCTAATAACCCGGGGCGGCTTATAGTGCGGAAAATACGGTATATTGATATATAGTGTAGGAACCAGGATATTAATAACAGAAAGAAACAACCCTTTTGTGCGAATGGGGGAGGGAGGTTTTTTGGGTTGTATCTTGTGTTTTTTATGTTGATTTAAATGTTTTTATTTATTTATTTTTATTTATTTCTTGTGCGGCCCGGTACCAATCGATCCACGGACCAGTACCGGGCCGCGGCCGGGTGGTTGGGGACCACTGCATTACAGTATACTGTATCTGCTGATGTAGTTCTGTTGGAGTTGTTAAAAAAATAGTGGGCCAGTACAGTACAGGCCAAAAGTTTGGACACACCTTCTCATTCAATGTGTTTTCTTTATTTTCATGACTATTTACATTGTAGATTGTCACATCAAAACTATGAATGAACACATGTGGAGTTATGTACTTAACAAAAAAGGTGAAATAACTGAAAATATGTTCTAGTTTCTTCAAAATACTGCTTTGCACACTTTTGGCATTCTCTCCATAAGCTTCAAGCACACCTGTGAAGTGAAAACCATTTCAGGTGACTACCTCTTGAAGCTCATGGAGAGAATGCCAAGAGTGTGCAAAGCAGTAATCGGCGCCAAGGGAGGCTATTTTGAAGAAACTAGAACATATATTCAGTTATTTCACCTTTTTTTTTGTTAAGTACATAACTCCACATGTGTTCATTCATAGTTTTGATGTGACAATCTACAATGTAAATAGTCATGGAAATAAAGAAAACACATTGAATGAGAAGGTGTGTCCAAACTTTTGGCCTGTACTGTATATCGGTATAGCCCCCTATTTTTTTAACAACTCCAACATAACTACATCAGCAGATACAATATACTGTATGGTATACACTAGGGATGTCCCGATCCAGGTTTTTGCACTTCCGATCCGATACCGATACTGACCGATAATGGCCTATCCGAGCATGTATTAAAGTTTAAAGTTATTTAGCCTACTTAGTTGTCAGAATCATGTTGAAAAGGGTTTTAGTACTCTTGATAACAACTAGCCAGCTGAATTAGGGGAGTTTGAATAATACACAATGGTTGGTAACAAGAAACTGACCTGTTTATTCAAGGATAAACACAAAATAGACAAAATTATACATGACAAACAGAAATGGCATCATTGAACTAGGGCTGGGCGATATGGCCTTTTTTTAATATTGCCATATTTTAAGGCCATATTGCGATACACGATATATATCTGGATATTTTGCCTTAGCCTTGAATGAACACTTGATGCATATAATCACAGCAGTATGATGATTCTATGTGTTTTGATTGATTGATTGAGACTTTTATTAGTAGGTTGCACAGTGAAGTACATATTCCGTACAATTGACCACTAAATGGTAACACCCCAATAAGTTTTTACACTTGTTTAAGTCGGGATCCACTTAAATTGATTCGTGATACAGATATATACTATCAGATATATACTATCATCATAATACAGTCATCACACAAGATAATCACATTGAATTATTTACATTATTTATAATCCAGGGTGTGGAGGGTAAGTGTCAAAAAGACAGCCAAAAGAGTTTGATATGAGAATAAATCTAAAGTTAAAATATAGGGTAGAAATGCACCCATTTGCAGGAAATGTAGTCTTGATTTTCAACATTTTCTTTCAAGGCTTGCATGTCTACATTAAAACATTCTTCTTCATACTGCATTAATATATGCTACTTTTAAACTTTCATGCAGAGAAGGAAATCACAACTAAAAAAATCACTAATTTTTTCATACGGTGTTGATCTGGAAATTTTTGCCTCGTCATTTTGATGGTGTGGATGTGTGGCACCGAATGGAGATAAGCGTCTCGACAGACGTTACAATATTTGAACAATGGTGACGAAAACTGTTTTCTCTGTCGTGTCCGTGTGTCAAAAATTGTTATGTGCTTATTTTTTTATTTGATTTTGTGCGTGGCATATAATTGCTATGCGCAGAGGACGCTTAAACAGTGCGCAATTGCACAGGCGCGCACCTTAGAGGGAACGTTGGTCACACGGCTGCGCTAGCATCACAGCTAACGTTAGCCATGCTGCTACCTCTCTGCTCGGGGAGGACGTATACGTATGTGACGTATGACGTGACAGTATGTGACGTATGACGTGACAGTATGTGACGTATGACGTGACAGTATGTGACGTGTGTAAGAAGGTGCGCTTGCTGTCTGTGAGAGGGAGACACAGAAAAGAGTGAGAAGAGCCTGTCGTGTAATGCCAGCAGCTAAAAGCAACTGCGTGAGAATCCATAGACCTGTGGATGTGTTGAAGGTGTGCTGGAAAATGCGGAACGGAAATTAGGGAGCAGCAGAAAAGTGGAATGTACTATTTAAATCGGTGCGTTGGAAAACACGGACCGGAGTTTTTTTTTAACTGGATCTGGATCGGAATTTTTCCATGCCTTGCCGATACGCAATTTTTGGCAAATATCGGCGGCCGATCCGATCCAAATATCGGATCGGGACATCCCTAGTATACACATACAATACCAGTATTTCATATTTAAAATAATAATTAGTGAATTACAGGGTTTCCCCTTAATGCCACGGCAACACTTTAGCCGCCACACCTTCAAAATGAGTTTTTTTTTTAACATGAAAACAAAATAAAGTAATATCATGTATTGTAGCATCCAAACGAGGACAAAGTCCGACGCTCTTTTTAACATTTATTGCCAATTTTATGCTAACAATGGGCCCGATTCCAACAAGTATTTCCGGTCGCTGTGATATTCATAAAAGACCACGTAGTCAAAAGAGAGCAAAATGATTATTCAGGTTTAAAAAAATAGTGACATCTGGGAAAATAACATCTACTCTCCAATTAACACCCCTCACTCCTTGCTCAATAATCTTCCCAGCTATTAAAACAAGGCATTTACAGCGTATGTATGTCAGTAGATTGCTATTAAAATGGAGCAGATGACTTTGAACCAGAAGTAGCAACAAGATAACTTGTATCATATTCATATTTTTAGATGTGTAGCTTATTAGAAGTCTGTGTGTCTGGCAGGCTGAGGAGGCAGACGACGACGATATCTACAACGTCTTATCCACCCTCAAGAGACTCACAGCCTTCCACAAGTACCACTCTCCTCCTCCTCCAAGATCATGGCAAGCGTCTGCTCCACACACCGTCCGTGTAAACATGTGCTCTCCTCTCGTGCCAGCGCTCACGACTTGACGCGCTGGGATCTGTTCGGCAACTGCTACCGGCTGCTGAAGGCGGGCATCGAGCTGGGCTCCATGCCCGAGCAGATCGCCGTGCAGGCGCTGCAGTGCTCCCACTACTCCATCCTCTGGCAGCTGGTCAAGATCACAGAGGGCGCTCCCAGCAAGGTGCTACACACAGACACACACACACACACACACACACACACACACACACGTTATTGTGTTTGTTACCTTCTTGAGACCTGAGAAAAATGCCTACCTCTTTAGGTCCAGCCTTTCTAGATATATAAAGAAGTGTATTTACAACATTAATAATATTTACATACTATGCAAATATAAAAAAGCTTGTTGTGAAAAATGAGTTGGAATTTCACAAGAAAAAGGTCACAATTTCTAGATATATAAAGAAGTGTATTTACAACATTAATAATATATACATACTATGCAAATATAAAAAAGCTTGTTGTGAAAAATGAGTTGGAATTTCACAAGAAAAAGGTCACAATTTCACAAGAAAAACTTAGAATTTTGGCAGTATTATAATAAAAGTCGTCATTTTACTCAACGCAAGTAAAAATGTTACAAGAAAAACTGAACATTTGTGCAATATTATGATAAAAGTTGGAATTTGACTCGATAACAGTCACAATTTTACAAGAAATGCTTAAAATGTTGGCAATTTTATGAAAAGAGTCGTCATTTTACTCGACAAAAGTCACAAGTTTTTAAGAAAATTGTAAAATTTTGACAATATTATAATAATAATCTAAATTTTGCTGGGCAAAATTATGACAAAAGTCATCGTTTTACTCGAAACATTTCATTATTTTACAAAAAAATGGGGAATATTGTGATACAAGTCAGAATTTTATATGACAAATGTCACCATTTTGCATTAAAAAGTCATAATTTTACGAGAAAATATTGCATTACAGAAACAGAAAGAATATCAGAAATTGTTCCCAATTTTATAACAAAAAAGTCGACACATTGTGAGAAAAAAACTGCTTTTAGTTTTTTGTTGTTGTTTTTGTTTATTTTGTTTGTAATTGTTTTTTAACCTTCATTATTTATTTTAAGCTTTTACTGTATGTCTCTATATACATTTTTATTTTCATTAATTTTTAAATACATTTTGGCCAAAGGGGGCTCATTTCAATTTCTTACACACACTTGTTATTTCATATGTTGACCAGAGAGGGAGCACTTTTAAAAGCGACACACAGTCAATTTGAAAAATCCCTCTTTAGGACCAGCCTTTCTAGATATATAAAGAAGTGTATTTACAACATTAATAATATATACATACTATGCACATATAAAAAAGCTTGTTGTGAAAAATGAGTTGGAATTTCACAAGAAAAAGGTCACAATTTCACAAGAAAAACTTAGAATTTTGGCAGTATTATAATAAAAGTCGTCATTTTACTCAACGCAAGTAAAAATGTTACAAGAAAAACTGAACATTTGTGCAATATTATGATAAAAGTTGGAATTTGACTCGATAACAGTCACAATTTTACAAGAAATGCTTAAAATGTTGGCAATTTTATGAAAAGAGTCGTCATTTTACTCGACAAATGTCACAAGTTTTTAAGAAAATTGTAAAATTTTGACAATATTATAATAATAATCTAAATTTTGCTTTGCAAAATTATGACAAAAGTCATCGTTTTACTCGAAACATTTCATTATTTTACAAAAAAATGGGCAATATTGTGATACAAGTCAGAATTTTATATGACAAATGTCACCATTTTGCATTAAAAAGTCATAATTTTACGAGAAAATATTGCATTACAGAAACAGAAAGAATATCACAAATTGTTCCCAATTTTATAAGAAAAAAGTCGACACATTGTGAGAAGAAAACTGCTTTTAGTTTTTTGTTGTTGTTTTTGTTTATTTTGTTTGTAATTGTTTTTTAACCTTCATTATTTATTTTAAGCTTTTACAGTATGTCTCTATATACATTTTTGTTTTCATTAATTTTTAAATACATTTTGGCCAAAGGGGGCTCATTTCAATTTCTTACACACACTTGTTATTTCATATGTTGACCAGAGAGGGAGCACTTTTAAAAGCGACACAAAGTCAATTTGAAAACTCCATCTTTAGGACCACTCTTTCTAGATATATAAAGAAGTGTTTTTACAACATTAATGATATATACATACCATGCAAATATAAAAAAGCTTGTTGTGAAAAGTGAGTTGGAATTTCACAAGAAAAAGGTCACAATTTCACAAGAAAAACTTAGAATTTTGGCAGTATTATAATAAAAGTCGTCATTTTACTCAACGCAAGTAAAAATGTTACAAGAAAAACTGAACATTTGTGCAATATTATGATAAAAGTTGGAATTTGACTCGATAACAGTCACAATTTTACAAGAAATGCTTAAAATGTTGGCAATTTTATGAAAAGAGTCGTCATTTTACTCGACAAAAGTCACAAGTTTTTAAGAAAATTGTAAAATTTTGACAATATTATAATAATAATCTAAATTTTGCTTGGCAAAATTATGACAAAAGTCATCGTTTTACTCGAAAAATGTCATTATTTGACAAGAACAACAAAAAAATGGGCAATATTGTGATACAAGTCAGAATTTTATATGACAAATGTCACCATTTTGCATTAAAAAGTCATAATTTTACGAGAAAATATTGCATTACAGAAACAGAAAGAATATCAGAAATTGTTCCCAGTTTTATAAGAAAAAAGTCGACACATTGTGAGAAGAAAACTGCTTTTAGTTTTTTGTTGTTTATTTTGTTTGTAATTGTTTTTTAACCTTCATTATTTACTTCAAGTTATTACAGTATGTCTCTATATACATACTTATTTCATTAATTTTTAAATACATTTTGGCCAAAGGGGGCTCATTTCAATTTCTTACACACACTTGTTATTTCATATGTTGACCAGAGAGGGAGCACTTTTAAAAGCGACACACAGTCAATTTGAAAAATCCCTCTTTAGGACCAGCCTTTCTAGATATATAAAGAAGTGTATTTACAACATTAATAATATATACATACTATGCAAATATAAAAAAGCTTGTTGTGAAAAATGAGTTGGAATTTCACAAGAAAAAGGTCACAATTTCACAAGAAAAACTTAGAATTTTGGCAGTATTATAATAAAAGTCGTCATTTTACTCAACGCAAGTAAAAATGTTACAAGAAAAACTGAACATTTGTGCAATATTATGATAAAAGTTGGAATTTGACTCGATAACAGTCACAATTTTACAAGAAATGCTTAAAATGTTGGCAATTTTATGAAAAGAGTCGTCATTTTACTCGACAAATGTCACAAGTTTTTAAGAAAATTGTAAAATTTTGACAATATTATAATAATAATCTAAATTTTGCTGGGCAAAATTATGACAAAAGTCATCGTTTTACTCGAAACATTTCATTATTTTACAAAAAAATGGGCAATATTGTGATACAAGTCAGAATTTTATATGACAAATGTCACCATTTTGCATTAAAAAGTCATAATTTTACGAGAAAATATTGCATTACAGAAACCGAAAGAATATCAGAAATTGTTCCCAATTTTATAAGAAAAAAGTCGACACATTGTGAGAAAAAAACTGCTTTTAGTTTTTTGTTGTTGTTTTTGTTTATTTTGTTTGTAATTGTTTTTTTACCTTCATTATTTATTTTAAGCTTTTACAGTATGTCTCTATATACATTTTTATTTTCATTAATTTTTAAATACATTTTGGCCAAAGGGGGCTCATTTCAATTTCTTACACACACTTGTTATTTCATATGTTGACCAGAGAGGGAGCACTTTTAAAAGCGACACAAAGTCAATTTGAAAAATCCATCTTTAGGACCACTCTTTCTAGATATATAAAGAAGTGTTTTTACAACATTAATAATATATACATACCATGCAAATATAAAAAAGCTTGTTGTGAAAAATGAGTTGGAACACAACTTCACAAGAAGAACTTAGAATGTTGGCACTATTATAATAAAAGTCGTCATTTTACTCAACGCAAGTAAAAATGTTCCAAGAAAAACTGAACATTTGTGCAATATTATGATAAAAGTAGTAATTTTACTCAATAACAGTCACAATTTTACAAGGAAAGAAACATTTTGGCGATTTTATGAAAAGAGTCGTCATTTTACTCGACAAAAGTCACAATTTTATAAGAAAATTGTAAAATTTTGACCATATAATAATAATAATCTGAATTTTACTTTGCAAAATTATGACAAGTCATTATTTTACTCAAAAAAAAGTCACTATTTTACAAGAACAACAAAAAAATTGGCAATATTGTGATAAAAGTCAGAATTTTATATGTCAAATGTCACCAAATTATGACAAAAGTCATAATTTTACTCAACGCAAGTCAAAATTTTACAAAAAAAACTGAACATTTGTGCAATATTATGATAAAAGTTGGAATTTTACTCAACAGTCGTAGTTTTACAAGAAAAGCTCAACATTTTGGCAATTTTATGAAAAGAGTGGTAATTTTACTCGAATTTGTGACAAAAGTCATAATTTTACTCAAAAAATGTGACTGTTTTACCAGAACAACAAAAAAATTGGCAATATTGCGATAAAAGTCAGAATTTTATATGACAAATGTCACTATTTTGCATCGAAAAGTCAGAATTTTACGAGAAAATATTACAGAAACAGAAAGATTATGAGAAATTGTTCCCAATTTTATGAGAAAAAGGTCGACACGTGAGAAAAAGACTGCTTTTAGTTAATTTTTAATTGTTTTATTTGTTGTTTGTAATTGGTTTTTAATCTTCATTATTTACTTCAAGTTATTACAGTATGTCTCTATAAAAAAAATCATAACGTTGATTTCAATTAATTATATATTTTTTTAACAATGACAGTTTAAAAAAGAAAAGAAAAAAATCTGGGGATCTAAAAGGGCTCCACTCATAAAAGTGTTAGAAATAAGTCATTCATCGTTTAAAATTTCAACACTTAAGTCTTTAGATCAACTTCACGTCCATCCATTGTCTAAACGTTGTTATTTATGTATTTATCATTATTAATTTTGTGAGTTTTTTGCCCTTTTTGTCAAATACAACTTTTTTATTTGGCAAACACAGAATCTGCAATCCATTCATCTATCCATTTTCTACCGCTTGTCCCTTTCTATTTTCCTCAAAAATTGTTTCAAAGTGGAATATTCGAAGTGAAGTAATTGGATTCTTGAATATATCAATCATTCATAACAGCATTGATTTTTTGAGCAGTGAGTTTTATAGAAAAAAACAGCCTGTGTTATTAAAGTCAACTTGTTCTTGTTACATTTCACCTGTTTGCTCTTTTATTCTACTTTGTTTTGTAGTATTTTTCAAATGTGCCACAGGCCACACTTTGAAGGTCTCTGCTCTCAGGGGAAATGGACTCTTTCTACAATTGACTTGTCTCCAAGAGCTTTGGCAGACACTCGCTGATTTAAGCCTCTGTGCCGTCACTCAATAATGAGTGTGATTACTTCCCTCTGACAATAATTGACACTGGTGATTGACTTTCTGATCAAGTGCTTAGTGTTTATCGTGTTTGTGTGTGCGTGCAGGACGACCTGTTGGCCCTCAGGAGAGTAGTGAAGTCTTTCCTGGCCGTGTGCCAGCAGTGCCTGTCCAACGTCAACACGCCTGTCAAAGAGCAGGTCGGCACACGACAACAGGTTTTGTTGTTTCCATGGCGCCCGCACGTCTCTCATGGCACCTCTTTTCTCAGGCCTTCATGCTTCTTTGCGACCTGCTGATGATCTTCAGTCACCAGCTGATCTCCGGCGGCCGAGAGGGCCTGGAGCCGCTGGTCTTCAACCCGGACGGCGCTCTGCAAAACGAGCTGCTCAATTTTGTCCTGGACCACGTCTTCATCGACCAGGACGACGAAAACCAGAGCATGGGTGAGAGTGGAGGGGATTTATCCTACTTTTCTACTTTGTGTATGCCTGGGATGTCCAAAGTGGGGCCCAAGCACCATTTGTAGGTCCACACCTATTTTCTAAGAATACCAGTGTTGGCGCTAGGAAATTTCAAAAATAATTAAAGCTGCAAGCAGCATTGGTCGGCCCCGCATATTTGGCAGGTGCTAGTCCTAAATGTCCCAATACTTTTGTCCAGTGATAGTCATAAGTGTCCCAATACTTTTGTCTACTTTTAGTCTGAAGTGTCCCAAGACTTTTGTCTAGTGTACCTACCTTGTCTGCATTGTGTGGGCACGTTGGTGCTTCCTGCTTTTAAGCAGCCATCTTAAAAAAACAGCAGCGCAGCAGCATCAGCGCAGCGGGTCTTTGAAGGGTCATAAAATCAAAACCGGAGCAGTTAGAAAAAAAGCGTTTCTGTCATTGTAATCACAAGGGTTCAATCTCCTGTGTTAGTTTGAAGGCGAAACGACAAACGCGCTCAGAGGGGATCGTTTTTGAAGGAAGGTGACCGGTTTTTACAAAAAATTTGTTTTGAAGGGGGAATAGCAAACTTCCTGTTGATTTTTGCTGGGGGTTGTCAATTTATGAAATGTAGGTCTAAGTGAGACCTACGGAGAGGTTTTTGTTTCATGTCTCTCCGACCTTCCCAGTGGGAGTTACAGGCAGTTATGTCATTTTTTTCTTCCGAGGAGCATTTTTTTCTGCGTTTTATTCAAAAATTGCGGTAGAGCGCAATTTTTCATTAGATCACAATTTTAGCCAGTCCTGATGTGTGTGTTCAGTTTGGTGAGTTTTGAAGCATGTTAAGGGGGTCAAAATACAGCTCAAAGAGGCAAAAGTTACTGTTTTTAGTACTTTTTTGTCTTGAAGGGGGAATTGCCAACTTCCTGTTGATTTTTGCCCGAGGATGTACAATTATGAAAGGTAGGTGTAAGTCACACCTACATAACGGTTTTTGTTTCATGTCTCTCCGACCTTCCTAGTGGGAGTTACAGGCAGTCTAGTTTTTTTTTTTTCTCTAGGGGGCGCTAGAGCGCAATTTTGAGTTTTGCTGTTCGGTTTTTTTATCAAAAGGCAATTTTTGCAGGTCCTGACGTGTCCGTCAAATATGGTGAGTTTTGAAGCATGTTAAGTGGGTCAAATTGCAGCTCAAAGAGGCGGCCGGTATAATAATAATAATAAAACCTTAGAAATTCAATAGGTCCTTATGTCCCATTGCATAAGGACTCCCTTATGCAATGGGCCATGCGGACCCTAATAATTAAACCATTGTAAATTTTTGGGGTCCTACTTTTTTGTAACCCGTTTTGAAATCAAATGATAAATGTACACATTATCCTGTTATATCTTAGATTCTATATTGTTTTGGGAAAAGGTTGTCACAAACGGTAAAGGCTATTCTAGTATAAAATATGCAGATATGCAGTGTTTCCCCCAGAAAATGTCTTAGTTAAGGTGGTGTCTCTCCGGGGGCAAGGGGGTGGGTGGGTGTAAGGAACAGCGTAACTCGGCCTGTTTCCATCTCATCGCTGCCACCACAGCCTTCGGGGGGCAATAGACTACAGACTGTGGTGAAGTAGGCCGGCTTCGTTGCGTGAGGAAGCCTACAATTTTTGGTTGTGTTTTCCGCTCCATATGCTGAATTCCCATATACTATATATATCTCGATATTTTTTTTCCGTAAAGTAAAAACAATACACAAAACAGTCCTAGTTACCTGAGATAATAAGTATGTAATTATTATGACTTAGTAAGTCAATATTTTGACTTACCAATTCACTAAGTCAAAATAATGACTTACTAAGTCAAAATAATGCCGATATACTATATATATTTTGATATTTTTTCTGTAAAGTAAAAACAAAACAGTCCCAGTTACCTGAGATACTAAGTATGTCATTATTATGACTTAGTAAGTCAATATTTTGACTTACTAATTTACTAAGTCAAAATAATGACTTACTAAGTCAAAATAATGCCGATATACTATATATATTTTGATATTTTTTCTGTAAAGTAAAAACAAAACAGTCCTAGTTACCTGAGATACTAAGTATGTCATTATTATGACTTAGTAAGTCAATATTTTGACTTACTAATTTACTAAGTCAAAATAATGACTTACAAAGTCAAAATAATGACTTACTAAGTCAAAGTAATGCCGATATACTATATATAGCTCTATATTTTTTCTGTAAAGTAAAAACAAAACAGTCTTAGTTACCTGAGATACTAAGTATGTCATTATTATGACTTAGTAAGTCAATATTTTGACTTACTAATTTACTAAGTCAAAATAATGACAAAATAATGACTTACTAAGTCAAAATAATGTCGATATACTATATATATTTTGATATTTTTTCCGTAAAGTAAAAACTAAACAGTCCTAGTTACCTGAGATACTAAGTATGTCATTATTATGACTTAGTAAGTCAATATTTTGACTTACTAATTTACTAAGTCAAAATAATGACAAAATAATGACTTACAAAGTCAAAATAATGACTTACTAAGTCAAAATAATGCCGATATACTATATATATTTTGATATTTTTTCTGTAAAGTAAAAACAAAACAGTCCTAGTTACCTGAGATACTAAGTATGACATTATTATGACTTAGTAAGTCAATATTTTGACTTACTAATTTACTAAGTCAAAATAATGACAAAATAATGACTTACTAAGTCAAAATAATGCCGATATACTATATATATTTTGATATTTTTTCTGTAAAGTAAAAACAAAACAGTCCTAGTTACCTGAGATACTAAGTATGTCATTATTATGACTTAGTAAGTCAATATTTTGACTTACTAATTTACTAAGTCAAAATAATGACAAAATAATGACTTACTAAGTCAAAATAATGCCGATATACTATATATATTTTGATATTTTTTCCGTAAAGTAAAAACTAAACAGTCCTAGTTACCTGAGATACTAAGTATGACATTATTATGACTTAGTAAGTCAATATTTTGACTTACTAATTTACTAAGTCAAAATAATGACTTACTAAGTCAAAATTATGCCGATATACTATATATATTTTGATATTTTTTCCGTAAAGTAAAAACAAACCAGTCCTAGTTACCTGAGATACTAAGTATGTCATTATTATGACTTAGTAAGTCAATATTTTGACTTACTAATTTACTAAGTCAAAATAATGACAAAATAATGACTTACTAAGTCAAAATAATGTCGATATACTATATATATTTTGATATTTTTTCCGTAAAGTAAAAACTAAACAGTCCTAGTTACCTGAGATACTAAGTATGACATTATTATGACTTAGTAAGTCAATATTTTGACTTACTAATTTACTAAGTCAAAATAATGACAAAATAATGACTTACTAAGTCAAAATAATGCCGATATACTATATATATTTTGATATTTTTTCTGTAAAGTAAAAACAAAACAGTCCTAGTTACCTGAGATACTAAGTATGTCATTATTATGACTTAGTAAGTCAATATTTTGACTTACTAATTTACTAAGTCAAAATAATGACAAAATAATGACTTACTAAGTCAAAATAATGCCGATATACTATACAGGTAAAAGCCAGTAAATTAGAATATTTTGAAAAACTTGATTTATTTCAGTAATTGCATTCAAAAGGTGTAACTTGTACATTATATTTATTCATTGCACACAGACTGATGCATTCAAATGTTTATTTCATTTAATTTTGATGATTTGAAGTGGCAACAAATGAAAATCCAAAATTCCGTGTGTCACAAAATTAGAATATTACTTAAGGCTAATACAAAAAAGGGATTTTTAGAAATGTTGGCCAACTGAAAAGTATGAAAATGAAAAATATGAGCATGTACAATACTCAATACTTGGTTGGAGCTCCTTTTGCCTCAATTACTGCGTCAATGCGGCGTGGCATGGAGTCCATGAGTTTCTGGCACTGCTCAGGTGTTATGAGAGCCCAGGTTGCTCTGATAGTGGCCTTCAACTCTTCTGCGTTTTTGGGTCTGGCATTCTGCATCTTCCTTTTCACAATACCCCACAGATTTTCTATGGGGCTAAGGTCAGGGGAGTTGGCGGGCCAATTTAGAACAGAAATACCATGGTCTGTAAACCAGGCACGGGTAGATTTTGCGCTGTGTGCAGGCGCCAAGTCCTGTTGGAACTTGAAATCTCCATCTCCATAGAGCAGGTCAGCAGCAGGAAGCATGAAGTGCTCTAAAACTTGCTGGTAGACGGCTGCGTTGACCCTGGATCTCAGGAAACAGAGTGGACCGACACCAGCAGATGACATGGCACCCCAAACCATCACTGATGGTGGAAACTTTACACTAGACTTCAGGCAACGTGGATCCTGTGCCTCTCCTGTCTTCCTCCAGACTCTGGGACCTCGATTTCCAAAGGAAATGCAAAATTTGCATGGTTGGGTGATGGTTTGGGGTGCCATGTCATCTGCTGGTGTCGGTCCACTCTGTTTCCTGAGATCCAGGGTCAACGCAGCCGTCTACCAGCAAGTTTTAGAGCACTTCATGCTTCCTGCTGCTGACCTGCTCTATGGAGATGGAGATTTCAAGTTCCAACAGGACTTGGCGCCTGCACACAGCGCAAAATCTACCCGTGCCTGGTTTACGGACCATGGTATTTCTGTTCTAAATTGGCCCGCCAACTCCCCTGACCTTAGCCCCATAGAAAATCTGTGGGGTATTGTGAAAAGGAAGATGCAGAATGCCAGACCCAAAAACGCAGAAGAGTTGAAGGCCACTATCAGAGCAACCTGGGCTCTCATAACACCTGAGCAGTGCCAGAAACTCATCGACTCCATGCCACGCCGCATTAACGCAGTAATTGAGGCAAAAGGAGCTCCAACCAAGTATTGAGTATTGTACATGCTCATATTTTTCATTTTCATACTTTTCAGTTGGCCAACATTTCTAAAAATCCCTTTTTTGTATTAGCCTTAAGTAATATTCTAATTTTGTGACACACGGAATTTTGGATTTTCATTTGTTGCCACTTCAAATCATCAAAATTAAATGAAATAAACATTTGAATGCATCAGTCTGTGTGCAATGAATAAATATAATGTACAAGTTACACCTTTTGAATGCAATTACTGAAATAAATCAAGTTTTTCAAAATATTCTAATTTACTGGCTTTTACCTGTATATATTTTGATATTTTTTCTTTAAAGTAAAAACAAAACAGTCCTAGTTACCTGAGATACTAAGTATGTCATTATTATGACTTAGTAAGTCAATATTTTGACTTACTAATTTACTAAGTCAAAATAATGACAAAATAATGACTTACTAAGTCAAAATAATGCCGATATACTATATATAGCTCTATATTTTTTCTGTAAAGTAAAAACAAAACAGTCTTAGTTACCTGAGATACTAAGTATGTCATTATTATGACTTAGTAAGTCAATATTTTGACTTACTAATTTACTAAGTCAAAATAAGGACTTACTAAGTCAAAATAATGCCGATATACTATATATATTTTGATATTTTTTCCGTAAAGTAAAAACTAAACAGTCCTAGTTACCTGAGATACTAAGTATGACATTATTATGACTTAGTAAGTCAATATTTTGACTTACTAATTTACTAAGTCAAAATAATGACTTACTAAGTCAAAATAATGCCGATATACTATATATATTTTGATATTTTTTCCGTAAAGTAAAAACAAAACAGTCCTAGTTACCTGAGATACTAAGTATGTCATTATTATGACTTAGTAAGTCAATATTTTGACTTACTAATTTACTAAGTCAAAATAATGACTTACTAAGTCAAAATAATGCCGATATACTATATATATTTTGATATTTTTTCTGTAAAGTAAAAACAAAACAGTCCTAGTTACCTGAGATACTAAGTATGTCATTATTATGACTTAGTAAGTCAATATTTTGACTTACTAATTTACTAAGTCAAAATAATGACAAAATAATGACTTACTAAGTCAAAATAATGCCGATATACTATATATATTTTGATATTTTTTCTGTAAAGTAAAAACAAAACAGTCCTAGTTACCTGAGATACTAAGTATGTCATTATTATGACTTAGTAAGTCAATATTTTGACTTACTAATTTACTAAGTCAAAATAAGGACTTACTAAGTCAAAATAATGCCGATATACTATATATATTTTGATATTTTTTCTGTAAAGTAAAAACAAAACAGTCCCAGTTACCTGAGATACTAAGTATGTCATTATTATGACTTAGTAAGTCAATATTTTGACTTACTAATTTACTAAGTCAAAATAATGACTTACTAAGTCAAAATAATGCCGATATACTATATATATTTTGATATTTTTTCTGTAAAGTAAAAACAAAACAGTCCTAGTTACCTGAGATACTAAGTATGTCATTATTATGACTTAGTAAGTCAATATTTTGACTTACTAATTTACTAAGTCAAAATAATGACAAAATAATGACTTACTAAGTCAAAATAATGCCGATATACTATATATATTTTGATATTTTTTCTGTAAAGTAAAAACAAAACAGTCCTAGTTACCTGAGATACTAAGTATGTCATTATTATGACTTAGTAAGTCAATATTTTGACTTACTAATTTACTAAGTCAAAATAATGACTTACTAAGTCAAAATAATGCCGATATACTATATATATTTTGATATTTTTTCCGTAAAGTAAAAACAAAACAGTCCTAGTTACCTGAGATACTAAGTATGTCATTATTATGACTTAGTAAGTCAATATTTTGACTTACTAATTTACTAAGTCAAAATAATGACTTACTAAGTCAAAATAATGCCGATATACTATATATATTTTGATATTTTTTCTGTAAAGTAAAAACAAAACAGTCCTAGTTACCTGAGATACTAAGTATGTCATTATTATGACTTAGTAAGTCAATATTTTGACTTACTAATTTACTAAGTCAAAATAATGACAAAATAATGACTTACTAAGTCAAAATAATGCCGATATACTATATATATTTTGATATTTTTTCTGTAAAGTAAAAACAAAACAGTCCTAGTTACCTGAGATACTAAGTATGTCATTATTATGACTTAGTAAGTCAATATTTTGACTTACTAATTTACTAAGTCAAAATAAGGACTTACTAAGTCAAAATAATGCCGATATACTATATATATTTTGATATTTTTTCTGTAAAGTAAAAACAAAACAGTCCCAGTTACCTGAGATACTAAGTATGTCATTATTATGACTTAGTAAGTCAATATTTTGACTTACTAATTTACTAAGTCAAAATAATGACTTACTAAGTCAAAATAATGCCGATATACTATATATATTTTGATATTTTTTCTGTAAAGTAAAAACAAAACAGTCCTAGTTACCTGAGATACTAAGTATGTCATTATTATGACTTAGTAAGTCAATATTTTGACTTACTAATTTA
>NC_084576.2:33225000-33242500 GCF_033978685.3 Nerophis lumbriciformis
AAGAAATTGAAATGCGCCCCCTTTGCCCAAAATGTATTAAAAAAATCAAATAAATATGTATATAGAGACATACTGTAATAACTTGTAGTTAATAATGAAGATTAAAAACCAATTAAACAAAAAATAAATAAGTAGTTAACTAAAAGCAGTCTTTTTCTCACAATGTGTCGACTTTTTTGTTATAAAATTGGGAACAATTTCTCATTCTTTCTGTTTCTGTAATATTGCAATATTTTCTCGTAATATTATTACTTTTTGATGCAAAATGGTGACATTTTTCATATAAAATTCTGACTTTTATCGCAATATTGCCAATTTTTTTGTTGTTCTGGTAAAACAGTGACATTTTTTGAGTAAAATTATGACTTTTGTCACAAATTTTCCAAGTAAAATTCCGATTATTATTATTATATTGCCAAAATTTAAAAGTTTTCTCATAAAATTGTGACTTTTGTCGAGTAAAATTACCTCTCTTTTCATAAAATTGCCAAAATGTTGAGTTTTTCTTGTAAAACTATGACTGTTGAGTAAAATTCCAACTTTTATCATTATATTGCACAAATGTTCAGTTTTTCTTGTAAAATTTTGACTTGCGTTGAGTAAAATTATGACTTTTGTCATAATTTTGCCAAGTAGAATTGCGATTATTATTATTATAATCTTGCCAAAATTTTAAAGTTTTCTTATAAAATTGTGACTTTTGTCGAGTAAAATTACAACTCTTTCATAAAATCGCCAAAATGTTGAGCTTTTCTTGTAAAATTGAGTAAAATTATGACTTTTGTCACAAATTTTCCAAGTAAAATTCCAATTATTATTATAATATTGCCAAAATTTTAAAGTTTTCTCATAAAATTGTGACTTTTGTCGAGTAAAATTACCACTCTTTTCATAAAATTGCCAAAATGTTGAGCTTTTCTTGTAAAACTACGACTGTTGAGTAAAATTCCAACTTTTATCATAATATTGCACAAATGTTCAGTTTTTCTTGTAAAATTTTGACTTGCGTTGAGTAAAATTATGACTTTTGTCATAATTTTGCCAAGTAGAATTCCGATTATTATTATTATAATCTTGCCAAAATTTTAAAGTTTTCTTATAAAATTGTGACTTTTGTCGAGTAAAATTACAACTCTTTCATAAAATCGCCAAAATGTTGAGCTTTTCTTGTAAAATTGAGTAAAATTATGACTTTTGTCACAAATTTTCCAAGTAAAATTCCGATTATTATTATAATATTGCCAAAATTTTAAAGTTTTCTCATAAAATTGTGACTTTTGTCGAGTAAAATTACCACTCTTTTCATAAAATTGCCAAAATGTTGAGCTTTTCTTGTAAAACTACGACTGTTGAGTAAAATTCCAACTTTTATCATAATATTGCACAAATGTTCAGTTTTTCTTGTAAAATTTTGACTTGCGTTGAGTAAAATTATGACTTTTGTCATCATTTTGCCAAGTAGAATTCCGATTATTATTATTATAATCTTGCCAAAATTTTAAAATGTTCTTATAAAATTGTGACTTTTGTCGAGTAAAATTACAACTCTTTCATAAAATCGCCAAAATGTTGAGCTTTTCTTGTAAAATTGAGTAAAATTATGACTTTTGTCACAAATTTTCCAAGTAAAATTCCAATTATTATTATAATATTGCCAAAATTTTAAAGTTTTCTCATAAAATTGTGACTTTTGTCGAGTAAAATTACCACTCTTTTCATAAAATTGCCAAAATGTTGAGCTTTTCTTGTAAAACTACGACTGTTGAGTAAAATTCCAACTTTTATCATAATATTGCACAAATGTTCAGTTTTTCTTGTAAAATTTTGACTTGCGTTGAGTAAAATTATGACTTTTGTCATCATTTTGCCAAGTAGAATTCCGATTATTATTATTATAATCTTGCCAAAATTTTAAAATGTTCTTATAAAATTGTGACTTTTGTCGAGTAAAATTACAACTCTTTCATAAAATCGCCAAAATGTTGAGCTTTTCTTGTAAAATTGAGTAAAATTATGACTTTTGTCACAAATTTTCCAAGTAAAATTCCAATTATTATTATAATATTGCCAAAATTTTAAAGTTTTCTCATAAAATTGTGACTTTTGTCGAGTAAAATTACCACTCTTTTCATAAAATTGCCAAAATGTTGAGCTTTTCTTGTAAAACTACGACTGTTGAGTAAAATTCCAACTTTTATCATAATATTGCACAAATGTTCAGTTTTTCTTGTAAAATTTTGACTTGCGTTGAGTAAAATTATGACTTTTGTCATAATTTTGCCAAGTAGAATTCCGATTATTATTATTATAATCTTGCCAAAATTTTAAAGTTTTCTTATAAAATTGTGACTTTTGTCGAGTAAAATTACAACTCTTTCATAAAATCGCCAAAATGTTGAGCTTTTCTTGTAAAATTGAGTAAAATTATGACTTGTCACAAATTTTCCAAGTAAAATTCCGATTATTATTATAATATTGCCAAAATTTTAAAGTTTTCTCATAAAATTGTGACTTTTGTCGAGTAAAATTACAACTCTTTCATAAAATCGCCAAAATGTTGAGCTTTTCTTGTAAAATTGAGTAAAATTATGACTTGTCACAAATTTTCCAAGTAGAATTCCGATTATTATTATTATAATCTTGCCAAAATTTTAAAATGTTCTTATAAAATTGTGACTTTTGTCGAGTAAAATTACAACTCTTTCATAAAATCGCCAAAATGTTGAGCTTTTCTTGTAAAATTGAGTAAAATTATGACTTTTGTCACAAATTTTCCAAGTAAAATTCCAATTATTATTATAATATTGCCAAAATTTAAAAGTTTTCTCATAAAATTGTGACTTTTGTCGAGTAAAATTACCACTCTTTTCATAAAATTGCCAAAATGTTGAGCTTTTCTTGTAAAACTACGACTGTTGAGTAAAATTCCAACTTTTATCATAATATTGCACAAATGTTCAGTTTTTCTTGTAAAATTTTGACTTGCGTTGAGTAAAATTATGACTTTTGTCATAATTTTGCCAAGTAGAATTCCGATTATTATTATTATAATCTTGCCAAAATTTTAAAGTTTTCTTATAAAATTGTGACTTTTGTCGAGTAAAATTACAACTCTTTCATAAAATCGCCAAAATGTTGAGCTTTTCTTGTAAAATTGAGTAAAATTATGACTTTTGACACAAATTTTCCAAGTAAAATTCCGATTATTATTATAATATTGCCAACATTTTAAAGTTTTCTCATAAAATTGTGACTTTTGTCGAGTAAAATTACCACTCTTTTCATAAAATTGCCAAAATGTTGAGCTTTTCTTGTAAAACTACGACTGTTGAGTAAAATTCCAACTTTTATCATTATATTGCACAAATGTTCAGTTTTTCTTGTAAAATTTTGACTTGCGTTGAGTAAAATTATGACTTTTGTCATAATTTTGCCAAGTAGAATTCCGATTATTATTATTATAATCTTGCCAAAATTTTAAAGTTTTCTTATAAAATTGTGACTTTTGTCGAGTAAAATTACAACTCTTTCATAAAACCGCCAAAATGTTGAGCTTTTCTTGTAAAATTGAGTAAAATTATGACTTTTGTCACAAATTTTCCAAGTAAAATTCCGATTATTATTATAATATTGCCAAAATTGTAAAGTTTTCTCATAAAATTGTGACTTTTGTCGAGTAAAATTACCACTCTTTTCATAAAATTGCCAAAATGTTGAGCTTTTCTTGTAAAACTATGACTGTTGAGTAAAATTCCAACTTTTATCATAATATTGCACAAATGTTCAGTTTTTCTTGTAAAATTTTGACTTGCGTTGAGTAAAATTATGACTTTTGTCATAATTTTGCCAAGTAGAATTGCGATTATTATTATTATAATCTTGCCAAAATTTTAAAGTTTTCTTATAAAATTGTGACTTTTGTCGAGTAAAATTACAACTCTTTCATAAAATCGCCAAAATGTTGAGCTTTTCTTGTAAAATTGAGTAAAATTATGACTTTTGTCACAAATTTTCCAAGTAAAATTCCGATTATTATTATAATATTGCCAAAATTTTAAAGTTTTCTCATAAAATTGTGACTTTTGTCGAGTAAAATTACCGCTCTTTTCATAAAATTGCCAAAATGTTGAGCTTTTCTTGTAAAATTGAGTAAAATTATGACTTTTGTCACAAATATTCCAAGTAAAATTCCGATTATTATTATAATATTGCCAAAATTTTAAAGTTTTCTCATAAAATTGTGACTTTTGTCGAGTAAAATTACCACTCTTTTCATAAAATTGCCAAAATGTTGACCTTTTCTTGTAAAACTACGACTGTTGAGTAAAATTCCAACTTTTATCATAATATTGCACAAATGTTCAGTTTTTCTTGTAAAATTTTGACTTGCGTTGAGTAAAATTATGACTTTTGTCATAATTTTGCCAAGTAGAATTCCGATTATTATTATTATAATCTTGCCAAAATTTTAAAGTTTTCTTATAAAATTGTGACTTTAGTCGAGTAAAATTACAACTCTTTCATAAAATCGCCAAAATGTTGAGCTTTTCTTGTCAAATTGAGTAAAATTATGACTTTTGACACAAATTTTCCAAGTAAAATTCCGATTATTATTATAATATTGCCAACATTTTAAAGTTTTCTCATAAAATTGTGACTTTTGTCGAGTAAAATTACCACTCTTTTCATAAAATTGCCAAAATGTTGAGCTTTTCTTGTAAAACTATGACTGTTGAGTAAAATTCCAACTTTTATCATTATATTGCACAAATGTTCAGTTTTTCTTGTAAAATGTTGACTTGCGCTGAGTAAAATTATGACTTTTGTCATAATTTTGCCAAGTAAAATTCCGATTATTATTATAATCTTGCCAAAATTTTAAAGTTTTCTTATAAAATTGTGACTTTTGTCGAGTAAAATTACGACTCTTTTCACAAAATCGCCAAAATGTTGAGCTTTTCTTGTAAAATCGCGACTGTTATTGAGTAAAATTCCAACTTTTATCATAATATTGCACAAATGTTCAGTTTTTCTTGTAAAATTTTGACTTGCGTTGAGTAAAATTACGACTTTTATTATAATACTGCCAACATTCCAACAAGCTTTTTTATATTTGCATAGTATGTTTATATTATTAATGTTGTAAATACAAATCTTTATATATCTAGAAAGGCTGGTCCTAAAGAGGCGCGCATTTTTTTTTACAGGTCTCAAGAAGGTAACAAATACAAGAGTGTGTGTGTGTGTGTGAGTGTGTGTGTGTGTGTGTGTGTGTGTGTGTGTGTGTGTGTGTGTGTGTGTGTATGTGTGTGTGTGTGTGTGTGTGTGTGTGTGTGTGTGTGTGTGTGTGTGTGTGTGTGTGTGTGTGTGTGCTACCTTCTAACATACACATCTCCATTCTCTAGTATTATAACGACTACGGCGACATCATCAAAGAGACTCTGAGTAAGACCCGACAGACGGACAAGATCCTCTGCGCCAAGACTCTCATCCTGAGTCTGCAACAGGTCTGAGTGTCCTCTGCATTCCGCACATTAGCACTGAGCTCACCCGCTTCTTCACGCCTTGCAGCTCTTCAACGAGCTGCTGCAGGATCAGGGCCCCACCCTGGACCGCACCTCGTCGCACGTCAGCGGCATCAAGGAGCTGGCGCGCCGCTTCGCCCTCACCTTTGGCCTGGATCAGATCAAGACCAGAGAGGCGGTGGCCACGCTGCACAAGTACGTTGACAAGTCTCTGTGGAAAAAGTAGCATTGAAGTGACTTTGGGACCATTCTGTCTTCCTCTCCCTCTCCTGGCAGAGATGGCATCGAGTTTGCCTTTAAGTACCAGAATCCTCGAGGACCAGAGTTTCCTCCCCTAAACTTGGCCTTCCTGGAGGTCTTGAGCGAGTTCTCCTCCAAACTAATCCGCCAAGACAAGAAGACAGTGTAAGTGCCTCCTGCTCCTACTCTTCATATTAATATCCATTACATACATTATTCATCTCCAAAGAGGCGCTCACACTATTAGTTCATGTTTAAATCACAAATTACAACAAATATTATATTATCATACTTTCCAAACGATTTTTTGGTCAAAATAAATGATTCAATATCTGCTTGACTTACGATTTCAAAGCAAGTTATCCTACACTGTAAAAATTACAATAGATTTTATGGTCAAATGTACCTTTTTAAAGCATATTGCTGTAAATTGAAAAATCTACCACTGTTTTTAACGGTAAAATTCTGTCGGCCGAGCTGCCAGTTTTTTTTTTTACCGTAAAATCTGTTGTGAAAAAACACCCCCTGTATATTTTACAATAAAAATATGGTGACTAAGTTGCACGTTTTTTCATGCAAATTCTGCAGAAAAATGTTTTTTTAAGTGTACGCTAAAACAAGATATATATATAAAGTAGACATACAATCACATACAGTACATAAAACTAAAATACGGTATAAAAGGCATTATCACATAATATTAAAACAGTGCTTGTGCATATTCAGTAAAAGGCATCTAATAAATAAGTGAAAGCAATCCAAATGAATATATATATGTATGTATGTATGTATGTATGTGTGTGTGTGTGTGTGTGTGTGTGTGTATGTATGTATGTATGTATGTACGTATATATATATATGTATGCATGTATGTATGTATATATATATACATGTATGTATGTATGTATATATATATATATATATATATATATATATATATATATATATATATATATATACATACATACATACATACATACATACATTGCTTTTATTTATTTATTAGATGCCTTTTACTGAATATGCACAAGCACTGTTTTAATAGTATGTGATAATGTGTGTGTATGTATATATATATATATATATATATATATATATATATATATATATATATATATATATATATATATACACATACATACATATATAGGTATATATACATGTGTGTGTATGTATATATATTTGTATATATGTATGTAAGTATGTATGTATATATACAGTATATATATATATGTATGTATATATATATGTATGTATATATACAGTATATATATATATGTATGTATATATATATGTATGTATATATGTACATATACAGTATGTATGTATGTATATATGTACGTATGTATGTATATATGTACATATACAGTATGTATATATGTATGTATGTATGTATGTATGTATGTACATATGTATGTATGTATGTATGTACATATGTATGTATGTATGTATATATGTATGTACATATGTACATATACATTATGTATATATGTATGTATATATGTACATATACATTATGTATATATATGTAGTTATACAGTATATATATATATGTATATATATATATATATATATATATATATATGTGTATGTATGTACATATGTATGTATGTATTTATGTATGTATGTATGTACATATGTATTTATGTATGTATGTACATATGTATGTATGTATTTATGTATGTATGTACATACATATGTATGTATGTATTTATGTATGTATGTACATATGTACGTATATATGTATGTATATATGTACATACATTATGTATATATATGTAGTTACACAGTATGTATATATATGTATATATATATATATATATGTGTATGTATGTATGTATGTATATATGTACATATACAGTATGTATATATATATATGTATGTATATACTGTATATGTACATGTATACATATAAAATGTATAGGCAAATTCATATAATTGTGCTGTTACATTCGGCCCTCTGATAACTGCCATGTGGCCCTCAATAAATAGGAGTTTGAGGGCCCTGAGTAGTATGTAAACAACAGTTTGACAGCAACACATTAAAAGTGCTGAAGGCTAAGCAAGAATGTTCATGTTGCTAATGACAAAGTGATTAGTTTGTGCATGTTAGCAAAGTGCTGTCGCTGAAGTGGTGATGTTCTCCCCAGGCACTCGTACTTGGAGAAGTTCATGGTGGAGTCCATGTCGGAGCGGCGGGAAGACGTGTGGCTGCCACTCATCTCCTACAGGAACAGCCTGCAGACGGGCGGGGACGAGGACCACATGTCTGTCACCTCAGGCTCCAGCAGCAAGACGGGCTCTCTGCGCAGCAAGAAGGGACGACCGCCGCTTCACAAGAAACGCATCGAGGGTGAGAAATCTTATATACGCTGTAGTTATATGTGTTATATATACTGTAGTTATATGGAAGGATGTTATTTCTCTTGTATAGAATTATCTTACATTATTCAATAGAATTATGGTACCGTATTTTTCCGAGTATAAGTCGCTCCGGAGTATAAGTCGCACCGGCCGAAAATGCATAATAAAGAAGGAAAAAAACATATATAAGTCGCACTGGAGTATAAGTCGCATTTTTGGCGGAAATGTATTTGATAAAAGCCAACACCAAGAATAGACATTTGAAAAGCAATTTAAAATTAAAGCTGCAAGCAGCATTTGTCGGGCCCGCGTATTTGGCAGGTGCTAGTCCTAAGTGTCCCAATACTTTTGTCTACTTTTAGTCTGAAGTGTCCCAAGACTTTTGTCTAGTGTACCTACCTTGTCTGCATTGTGTGGGCACGTTGGTGCTTCCTGCTTTTAAGCAGCCATCTTAAAAAAACAGCAGCGCAGCAGCATCAGCGCAGCGGGTCTTTGAAGGGTCATAAAATCAAAACCGGAGCAGTTAGAAAAAAAGCGCTTCTGTCATTGTAATCACAAGGGTTCAATCTCTCTCCTGTGTTAGTTTGAAGGCGAAACGACAAACGCGCTCAGAGGAGTTCGTTTTTGAAGGAAGGTGACCGGTTTTTACAAAAAATTTGTTTTGAAGGGGGAATAGCAAACTTCCTGTTGATTTTTGCTGGGGGTTGTCAATCTATGAAATGTAGGTCTAAGTGAGACCTACGGAGAGGTTTTTGTTTCATGTCTCTCCGACCTTCCCAGTGGGAGTTACAGGCAGTTTTGTCATTTTTTTCTTCCGAGGAGCAGTTTTTTTCTCCGTTTTATTCAAAAATTGCTCTAGAGCGCAATTTTTAAATTTGGGGTTAGGTTTTTTTATTAGATCGCAATTTTTGCCAGTCCTGATGTGTGCGTTCAGTTTGGTGAGTTTTGAAGCGTGTTAAGGGGGTCAAATTACAGCTCAAAGAGGCAAAAGTGACTGTTTTTAGTACTTTTTTGTCTTGAAGGGGGAATTGCCAACTTCCTGTTGATTTTAGCCCGAGAATGTACAATTATGAAAGGTAGGTGTAAGTCAGACCTACATAGAGGTTTTTGTTTCATGTCTCTCTGACCTTCCTAGTGGGAGTTACAGGCAGTCTAGTTTTTTTTTTTCCCTAGGGGGCGCTAGAGCGCAATTTTTATTTTTGGGGTTTGGTTTTTTTATCAAAAGGCAATTTTCGCAGGTCCTGACGTGTGCGTCAAATATGGTGAGTTTTGAAGCATGTTAAGTGGGTCAAATTACAGTTTAATGTGGCGGCGGAAGAATAAAGAATAAAACCTTACAAATACAATAGGTCCTTATGTCCCATTGCATAAGGACTCCCTTCGGGAGTCCTTTTGCAATGGGCCATGCGGGCCCTAATAACTAGAGCGCAATTTTTATTTTTGGGGTTTGGTTTTTTTTATCAAAAGGCAATTTTCGCAGGTCCTGACGTGTGCGTCAAATATGGTGAGTTTTGAAGCATGTTAAGTGGGTCAAATTGCAGCTCAAAGAGGCGGCCGGTATAATAATAATAAAACCTTAGAAAAACAATAGGTCCTTATGTCCCATTGCATAAGGACTCCCTGTGGGAGTCCTTATGCAATGGGCCATGCGGGCCCTAATAAATAAAGAATAGTGAACAACAGGCTGAATAAGTGTACGTTATATGAGGCATAAATAACCAACTGGTATGTTAACGTAACATATTATGGTAAGAGTCATTCAAATAACTATAACATATAGAACATGCTATACGTTTACCAAACAATCTGTTACTCCTAATCGCTAAATCCCATGAAATCTTCCTCCCCGGTGTCGCCTCTGGTATGTCCTTTTTTCCTGCTGCATATTTCACTACATCCAGTTTGTAATCTGCAGTATATGATTTCCTTTTCGCTGCCATTTTTGTTCAGCCCTTCTCAGTTTTTATAAGTTACCGCCAATGTTGAAATGATCCATTTTTATAGCTACGGACGTAGTAGCAGGTAGCATCCCATGACCCACAATGCACTTGTGCCATGACCCGCCCCCACATCATTTCTATTGGTTGACGTGTGTGTGTGACGACCGCTGACATTTGCTTCGTCTCTTCCGTGGATTAGATAAATAATATTATTTGATATTTTACGGTAATGTGTTAATAATTTCACACACAAGTCGCTCCGGAATATAAATCGCACCCCCAGCCAAACTATGAAAAAAAACTACGATTTATAATCCGAAAAATACGGTATATAGTTCAATAAAATTGTTATATTTTTATATAGAATTATGTTATATAGTTCAATAGAATTATGTTACATTATTCAATAGAATCAAGTTATATAGTTCAATAGAATTGTTGTATTGGTACACAGAACTATGTCATATAGTTCAATAAAATTGTTATATTTTTATATAGAATTATGTTGTATAGTTCAATAGAATTATGTTACATTATTCAATAGAATCAAGTTATATAGTTCAATAGAATTGTTATATTTTTATATAGAAATATTTTGTATATTTCAATAGAATTATGTTACATTATTCAATAGAATCATATTATATAGTTCAATAGAATTGTTGGTACACAGAACTATGTTATATAGTTCAATAAAATTATGGTAAGCAGTTAAATAGAATTTTGTTATATAGTTATGTATAATTATGTCATAGTTCAATGGAATTATTTTTTACAGTTAAATAGATTTGTGTTATATAGTTCAATAGAATTATTTTATATAATTTAATAGAATTATGTTATATCGTTATATAGAATAATGTTATATAGTTCAATGGGAATTGTGTCATATCGTTCCATAGAATTCTGTTAGTTATATAGAATTATGTTAATTTCATTAATATAATTGTTATATTGTTATATATAAGTATGTTGTATAGTTATATAGAATTATGTTAATTTCGTTAATAGAATTGTTATATTGTTATATATAAGTATGTTGTATAGTTATATAGAATTATGTTAATTTCATTAATAGAATTGTTATATTGTTATATATAAGTATGTTGTATAGTTATATAGAATTATGTTAATTTCATTAATATAATTGTTATATTGTTATATATAAGTATGTTGTATAGTTATATAGAATTATGTTAATTTTGTTAATAGAATTGTTATATTGTTATATATAAGTATGTTGTATAGTTATATAGAATTATGTTAATTTCATTAATAGAATTGTTATATATATAAGTATGTTGTATAGTTATATAGAATTATGTTAATTTTGTTAATAGAATTGTTATATTGTTATATATAAGTATGTTGTATAGTTATATAGAATTATGTTAATTTCATTAATAGAATTGTTATATTGTTATATATAAGTATGTTGTATAGTTATATAGAATTATGTTAATTTCATTAATAGAATTGTTATATTGTTATATATAAGTATGTTGTATAGTTATATAGAATTATGTTAATTTCATTAATAGAATTGTTATATTGTTATATATAAGTATGTTGTATAGTTATATAGAATTATGTTAATTTCATTAATAGAATTGTTATATTGTTATATATAAGTATGTTGTATAGTTATATAGAATTATGTTAATTTCATTATTAGAATTGTTATATTGTTATATATAAGTATGTTGTATAGTTATATAGAATTATGTTCTGTCTTAAATGGAATTATGTTATAGATTTGATAGAATTATGCATATTGAAGTATGTTGTATATTTATATAGAATGTTTTTTTGTTATTAATATAGAATGCTATGGTATTAGTTTTATAAACTATTATTGAGGATGTTACATATATTTTTATATTATATATATATGTTGAATGTTATATTTATTTAGACTGTTACAAATAATGTTATGTTATTAGTTGTATAGTATGTTATATAGCCAACACATTTTAGAATGATTTAGACTCTTATGTAATTAGTTTTATAGTCTTACATCATTTTGTATACAATGTCATATAAATGTTGTGTTATTAGTTATATATATAAAATGTTTTATAGAATGTTGTTATTAGTTATATAGAATGTTTTATAGAGTGTTGTTAGTTGTATAATTTGTTGTTTTATTTGTTATATAGAATGCTGTCTTAGTTATATGGAATGTTTTATAAAATGTTGAGTTATGAGTTATATAGAATCTTATATAATGTTGTCTTAAGTTATTTAGATTGTTGAACAGAATGTTGTATTAGTTATTGTTGCGTTTTGGACCAGTTGTTCCTCAGGGAATTCAAGTCACAATTCGCTCCCATTTCTTTACGACACTTAAAGCTGAGTTGAAAAACCACCAGAGACAGAATAGGTATTTTGTTGTATATTTTCAAAGCTTTGCAAATATACTTTTTGAGACCAGTCTAACCATAGAACATTCTATTGCGCCGCCCAAAATGGTCTTGTCTTCCCGATCCCACCACCCTCTCTCTCGTCCCCTCTCTGTAGACAAAACAAATGCGAGTCAAAACACATTCCAAAGAACTCAAGGTTAACACACACAGTTTACTTGCAGACAGAGCAGCAAGAGAAGAAATGGAAAACACCAGCTGTTTTCAAATATGACTATGAAATAAAAGAAGTGCAACTTAAATTCGGATGTATGTAAATATCTGCCTCCGGCATTATTATATAGAATGTTATTAGTTGTAGAGAATGTTTGATGGAATATTGTTTTATTAGCTTTATAGAATGTTTTATGGAATATTGTTTTATTAGTTTTATAGAATGTTTTATGGAATATTGTTTTATTAGTTTTATAGAATGTTGTGTTGTTAGTTCTGTAGAATGTTGTGTTGTGTGTGCTGTACCAACTTTGTGTTTGCTCCCCCGTCAGAGGAGAGCAGTGTGGAGGGCTCCTGGCTGATGCGCAACGACACCTTACAAACACCGGGGGCGCTGCAAACTCCTCAACTCACCTCCACGGTCCTGCGAGAGAACCGGCCGGCGGAACACATGCCAGAAGGCGATTCGGAACCCGGGTCGGAAAACGACTTTGTGCACAAGTACGTGCGCGTGGCGACTTGCGTTAAGAAGTGTCGGTCTCACGTGGAAGTTGTGTTGCAGCCCACAGATGCAGATGTCATGGCTGGGCCAGCAGAAGATGGAGGACGTGAGCAGGAAGGAGCGCACAGCCATGAACTACATCAAGTCTCGCAGCAACCAGGGTGTGAGGCAGACTGTGTAAGTGAGACTTGACAAACACTCTGGACTTTCTCTTCTTCCACCACTAACTCACACTTGTGTGTTCAGGCGAGGTCTGATGGAGGACGATGCTGAGCCCATCTTTGAGGATGTCATGATGTCATCACGGGGCCAGCTGGAGGACATGAACGAGGAGTTTGAAGACACCATGGTCATCGACCTGGTCAGTCATGTCACACTTTCTCTTTGTTACACCTTTTCTTCTTCACGCTTTCTTCGTGTTTCACTTTTTCTTCTTTACACTTTCTTTTTGTTCCACTTCTTCACACTTTCTTTATGTTCCACCTCTTCTTTACACTTTGTTTGTGTTCCACCTCTTCTTCTTTACACTTTCTTTGTTCCACTTCTTCTTCACGCTTTGTTTGTGCTCCACCTCTTCTTCTTCACGCTTTCTTTGTGTTCCACTTCTTCTTCATGCTTTCTTTGTTCCACTTCTTCCCACTTTCTTTGTGTTCCACCTCTTCTTCACGTTTTGTTTGTGTTCCACCTCTTCTTCTTTACACTTTCTTTGTGTTCCACCTTTTTTTCTTTACACTTTCTTTGTTCCACTTCTTCTTCACGCTTTGTTTGTGCTCCACCTCTTCTTCATGCTTTCTTTTTGTTCCACCTCTTCTTCATGCTTTCTTTGTTCCACTTCTTCTTCACACTTTTTGTATTCCACTTCTTCTTCACGCTTTGTTTGTTCCACTTCTTCTTCATGCTTTCTTTTTGTTCCACCTCTTCTTCACGCTTTCTTTGTGTTCCACCTCTTCTTCTTTACACTTTCTTTGTTCCACTTCTTCTTCACACTTTCATTGTGTTCCACTTCTTCTTCACACTTTGTGTTCCACCTCTTCTTCACACTTTCTTTGTTCCACCTCTTCTTCAAGCTTTGTTTGTGTTCCACTTCTTCTTCACACTTTCTTTATGTTCCACCTCTTCTTCACGCTTTCTTTGTGTTCCACTTCTTCTTCTCACTTTCTTTGTGTTCCACTTCTTCTCACTTTCTTTGTGTTCCACTTTTTCTTCACACTTCTTCTTCACGCATTCTTTGTGTTCCATTTATTCTTCATGCTTTCTTTGTGTTCCACTTCTTCTTCATGCTTTTTTTGTGTTCCACTTCTTCTTCAAACTTTCTTTGTTCCACCTCTTCTTCCCGCTTTCTTTGTGTTCCACTTCTTTTTCACACTTCTTCTTCCTGCTTTCTTTGTGTTCCACTTCTTCTTCAAACTTTCTTTGTTCCACCTCTTCTTCCCGCTTTTTTGTGTTCCACTTCTTTTTCACATTTCTTCTTCATGCTTTCTTTGTGTTCCACTTCTTCTTCAAACTTTCTTTGTTCCACCTCTTCTTCCTGCTTTCTTTGTGTTCCACTTCTTTTTCACACTTCTTCTTCATGCTTTCTTTGTGTTCCACTTCTTCTTCGCACTTCTTCTTCACACTTTCTTTATGTTCCACCTCTTCCCGCTTTCTTTGTGTTCCACTTTTTCTTCACACTTCTTTTTTGTGTTCCACTTCTTCTTCGCACTTCTTCACACTTTCTTTGTGTTCCATTTATTCTTCACGCTTTCTTTGTGTTCCACTTCTTCTTCATGCTTTCTTTACGTTCCACTTCTTCACACTTTCTTTATGTTCCACCTTTTCTTCCTGCTTTCTTTGTGTTCCACTTCTTCTTCACACTTTTTTGGGGTTCCACTTTTTCCCCACACTTACATTATGTTACATTTCTTCCTTTTCAGGTAATATTTGTGTTCCATTTCTTTTACTTCATCACACTTTGTTTGTGTTCCAATTTTTCTTTTGCACATAACCTTTGTGTTCCACTTCTTTTTCTTTACGCTTTCTTTCTTCTCGCTTTTTTTTTGTCTTCCACTCCTTTGTCTTCTTCATACTTTCTTTGTGTTCCACTTCTTCACGTAATCTTTGTGTCCTCACAGCCGCCATCGCGGAACAGACGCGAGAGAGCCGAACTGAGACCCGACTTCTTTGATTCTGCAGCCATGATTGAGGACGAGTCGGTAAGACATCTTTATTATTATTATTATTATTATTATTATTATTATTATTATTATTATTATTATTGAAGCACAATTTCACTTGACATGAAACATCCTCAGACTTCAGATATCAGTCACCAAAGTATTCACACTTTTTCCACATTTTGTTACATTACAGACCTATTCTAGAATGGAATACATTCATTCTTCACACAATACCCCATTATGACTGGGAACATTTTTTTTAATTTTTTTTTAGAACGCTTTTAAGTAAAAAAATTAAAAAAATAATAATAATAAATCACATGTATTTATTTAAGTATTCACAGCCTTTGATCAATACTTTGTTGATGCACCTTTGGCAGCAAACACAGTAACTGGGTAGCAGGATTTATTCTTGTGAATGAATGAATGAATGTATTATTAATCCACATAGTAACTGAGCAGTAGCAGGTTTTATTATTGTGAATGAATGAATGTATTATTAATCCACATAGTAACTGAGCTGTAGAAGACTTTATTATTGTGAATGAATGAATGTTATCAAGCCACACAGTTACTGAGTAGTAGCAGGTTTTATTCTTGTGAATGAATGAATGTATTATTAAGACACACAGTAACTGAGCAGTAGCAGGTTTTATTCTTGTGAATGAATGAATGTATTATTAATCCACATAGTAACTGAGCAGTAGAAGGTTTTATTATTGTGACTGAATGAATGTATTATTAAGACACACAGTAACTGGGTAGCAGGTTTTATTCTTGTGAATTAATGAATGTATTATTAATCCACATAGTGAGTAGCTGGTTTTATTCTTGTGAATGAATGAATGTATTAATAATCCACACAGTAACTGGGTAGAAGGTTTTATTATTATGGATGAATGAATGTATTATTAATCCACATAGTAACTGAGTAGCAGGTTTTATTCTTGCGAATGAATGAATGTATTATTAATCCACATAGTAACTGAGCAGTAGCAGGTTTTATTATTGTGAATGAATGAATGTATTATTAATCCACATAGTAACTGAGCTGTAGAAGACTTTATTATTGTGAATTAATGAATGTTATCAAGCCACACAGTAACTGAGTAGTAGCAGGTTTTATTCTTGTGAATGAATGAATGTATTATTAATCCACATAGTAACTGAGCAGTAGAAGGTTTTATTATTGTGACTGAATGAATGTATTATTAAGACACACAGTAACTGGGTAGCAGGTTTTATTCTTGTGAATTAATGAATGTATTATTAATCCACATAGTGAGTAGCTGGTTTTATTCTTGTGAATGAATGAATGTATTAATAATCCACACAGTAACTTGGTAGAAGGTTTTATTATTATGGATGAATGAATGTATTATTAATCCACATAGTAACTGAGTAGCAGGTTTTATTCTTGTGAATGAATGAATGTATTATTAATCCACATAGTAACTGAGCAGTAGCAGGTTTTATTATTGTGAATGAATGAATGTATTATTAATCCACATAGTAACTGAGCTGTAGCAGGTTTTATTATTGTGAATGAATGAATGTATTATTAATCCACATAGTAACTGAGCTGTAGAAGACTTTATTATTGTGAATGAATGAATGTTATCAAGCCACACAGTAACTGAGTAGTAGCAGGTTTTATTTTTGTGAATGAATGAATGTATTATTAATCCACATAGTAACTGAGCAGTAGAAGGTTTTATTATTGTGACTGAATGAATGTATTATTAAGACACACAGTAACTGGGTAGCAGGTTTTATTCTTGTGAATTAATGAATGTATTATTAATCCACATAGTGAGTAGCTGGTTTTATTCTTGTGAATGAATGAATGTATTAATAATCCACACAGTAACTGGGTAGAAGGTTTTATTATTATGGATGAATGAATGTATTATTAATCCACATAGTAACTGAGTAGCAGGTTTTATTCTTGCGAATGAATGAATGTATTATTAATCCACATAGTAACTGAGCAGTAGCAGGTTTTATTATTGTGAATGAATGAATGTATTATTAATCCACATAGTAACTGAGCTGTAGAAGACTTTATTATTGTGAATGAATGAATGTTATCAAGCCACACAGTAACTGAGTAGTAGTAGCAGGTTTTATTCTTGTGAATGAATGAATGTATTATTAATCCACATAGTAACTGAGCAGTAGAAGGTTTTATTATTGT